>NW_011499932.1:870101-921475 GCF_000495115.2 Populus euphratica
CAGCAGGACCCAAAGGACCAGATGTAGTTCTTACAGATTGATTGTCGGGTGTAGCACAGGGAATTTCACCAGAAACCTGAATACAGCACCCATATAAGCAGGATATTGCAAAAACAGCACACCTGACAATTATGTTTATTACTCGTTAAAAGGGAGACATGCCCCCTGAATTCTCTTTTCCAGAGAGAAAGTGGACTTGTTGAATCAGTAGAAGTTTCATTTTCAATTATATTTCTAGATAAGAAAACAAGAAAGACCCAACCTACAAGAAACTGGAAGCTCTCAAAGCACAAAACTTGTACTTGTAATACAAAGAATAGATTGTTTGCATTGTGGTCTTACTTTGCAAACCTGTATGATGGGGCTTAAAAATGATCAAAGCATCAACAGTGATGCTTTGGTTAACCACAACTAAAACTGTGTTTGTGGTCCTGGACCACCATGCATCAATGCCCAAAAACACCTTGATTGGACAAAGGTTAAAATTCCATAAGGAAATACAAAATCATGTGGGCAAGTTGAAACATTTATTGTTATTCTATCTATTTTGCATTACCCAGAATGTGCATATAAATGAACCATAAATTGGTCAATCTGCATACCGGCTGCCCATTCGTGAGAAGGGGAATTGGTTGAGATTCATGTCTAGAGGATGAAGAAAGTTCTATATCTTCACCCTGCCACTGATGCCTTGCCTTGCCAATGCCTTGGGCATAATTGAACTCATTCTCTAGATCATCAACATCATCTTCATCCTCATCTCCATCCACTCGAGGACTCCCTGAAAAATCCATATAACCCCAGCTGTTGATACATCACAAAACAACTGCATAACAGAATATAACCCAAAAGAAGAATGAACAAACAAGCTAACCTTTGTGCCTTCGATACCTAGTCTTACACTGAGGGCAAGACTGAGTCCCATCTTTTCGCTCGTACTCATAACAAGGACGGCAAACTGGGAAAGCACACTCATTGCAAGCAACAAAGAAGTCGCCATTCTCTGTAACTCCAACATTATCCCCACAAATCTGGCAAGTTTGTCCATTCAAGTTTTTGAGGGGTTTGGGCTGCATTATTCCACAGAAAAACACTGATTAGCATCCAGAAAATAAATATATTATTTTCAATTGCCACGGCAACAAAATAACAGCTAGCAATGTTGGAAATTTACTGGCACATTAAGTGAAGCAATCAAATCCAAAGCAAGGCACATTACGAGCCCGACATTCCACAAAAGAAAAAGGAAGCAAGATCAATTCACAGTGATATAACATCTTGAATAAGATGAAATCAAGAAAATTAAACACGAGCTCTTTCTTCTTGACATACTAGACATTGGAATTGCCGCCCTTTTAACATTTTACATGACATAAGGAACCTGATATAGCTTAAAGCATTCAAGTGATCCCGAGTAGAAAATATAAATATAGCTTAAAGCATTCAAGTCATCCCGAGTAGAAAATATAAACATTATCTGAAGCCACATGATCGGAATTGTCAGTTTATCATGGAATCCAGCTCAAAAATAAATAAATAAATAAAAATTCCAAAACAACAGCTTCCTTTGATTTACAGAAGTAGATCTTATTTAAAATTGCCATTAAAAAAAATTAAAAATCTCTCTGATGTAAACCACTACTGATCTTGGCTTAAGGACACTGTAATATCAAGAACAACAAAAGGGCCAAATCTCCTTAAAGGAATCAAGCTGAAATCAAGCTACAATCAAGATCAAACTGGACACTCATGTTCACAACGACCAACAACTAGATCAGGTGATTGCTAGTCAACGTAACAAAACAAAGCAGAATTATAAAAATTAACAAAACCCCACCCAAAAAAATTCACTGTCGCAAAATTCAAAATTCGGACCCACACAAACACACAGAAATGCAACCAAAACAAATCAAACCCGGAAAACACAAATGGAAAAAAAAAAAACTTAAAGGAAAGAAGACAAACCGCACTATCAGAGTCATGTCGAATCCGAACCAATTCATTCCTCCTGTAAGACCCAGCAACCATACCCGCATTTGCTTCCATCTTTTCTTTCTTCTCTCAAAGTCAATTCACACCCTCTTTTCTTAAAAGAAACATAGAGATAGGGAGATGGATCTGCGAGTAAAAAGGTAATAAGTACTTTGAGAGCACTCAATTCGTCATCTCTGACTGTCTCTTCTTTCTCTTCTTGTGAGCTTTGGTATTAGCGGGCTCTCTGTCTGTCTAGTGTCATGAGTGCTTCTGTCTTTTTATTATCTTCTTCTTTCATGTTTTTTTTTATATTATTATTATTATCCTTGTCTTTGTTTTTTTTTTTCTTTTATGTAATAAAAAAAAGGTTTCTCTTTCCCGCTTGGCTTGCCGTCCGATACAAGAAAGTCCAGCCTCGCATCGGCTTGCTGTCCTTTTAACTGTTCTAGGAAATTTATTACATTTTAAATTTACATTAAAACGAGATCAACATTTACCTAGGAATTGTGTTTTTTTATTTAGTATAAATATCTTACAAAATTATAAAATTTATTCGTGAGGCCCATCTTTATTTAAGAAAAAGAAATATGATTTTTGATGTATCAAATAATTCCCCGTAAATATCTTATTAAATAATTCAACCCGTTAAAAAATATATATTCTAAAAATATTTTATATTATATAAAGCGATTGGCTTTAATTTTCTGGAAATAAAGAGTTTTAATATATAATATAATTTAATTATTTAGGATTATAATATGTAATTAACTCTATTTAAATAAAATTATCAAATATAAAGCTATTTCAATACTTGCATGCCAGTAATTTTAGATATGATTTAAATCGCACAAGTAAAAATTTATAATACCTTCTTTGTTTTTTTTTTATCAACACATTACTTGTAGCATGAATGAAATTAGTCTCCTTGTAGCACCTAAATCTAGTATTGCTCTAGTTATTGCCTTCTGCTTTATTTCATTTTATTTTCTTACTATTAATTTATTTTAATTGTAATGTTTAATATTATATTAGTTTTCCCTTTAAAAAAATCTTTATCACCAAAAATAAACTTTCAAAACAACACATATTATTTCTTTGTTATTTTAACGGGGCAATACATACCTAATCACAAATATTAGCTGCATATTTTATTTATTTGTAACTGCAATCATCATTATTCATTTTACATGATTTAAACAAAATATTATTTTATAATTTTTAGTTTATTTTTAATATGGTCAAATATCAAGTGGATTTAACAGCTTTTTTTAGAGAAATGATTGAAGTAATGATAAAAGAAAATTCAAATTCTTTTAATTGATCCACTCCCTTCTTTGATAATATTTGTTTTTTAGTGAAATCATACTTTTAAAAGAAATTATTTTAATTTTTTCGATGATTTTATATTATTTTAATATATTAATATAAAAAATAAAAATATTATTTTAATATATTTTAAAACAAAAAACATTTCTAAAAATAATGTTACTGTGATATCAAATAATAATTCTACCTCTTAATTCTTATTTGGTTTGCGTTTCATATGGTTGTATGTAAATTTTATTTTATTTTTTAAAAATTAATATTTTATAATTTTAAATTTTTTTATTGATATTAAAAATAATTTTTAAAAAATATATTATTATGATATTTTTTAAAACAAATATTATTTTAAAACCAATAGTTACTTCATTTGTTAAAGAAAAGTGAGGCAGTGGATTGGGAAGCCGAGAAGCTCGAGCTGGAGCCGAAGAATACTCAGCTGGAGCCACGTCATAAAGAGCTAGAACGTCTCTTTCCCATTATAACTAAGTCCTAATTTCTCGAGGACGTGTTGTAATATGATTTGCTTGACCGTACAGTAGCAGTCGTTGTATCATGACTACGTAAGTTAAAACCAACCATAATGCGACACTTATCAGTGTCTGTCTGTTGGACTGTTGTTTGCCAAGAAAGCGACAAAAATAGCTGAACATGATTTTTGCTGTTGCCTAAGTATTTACCGGCTACTGTCGGTAGCTTGGGTTTTCTACTCCGGTGGCTGTCGGTGGACTCCAATGGGTTCATTCTAATTTTTCTGCCAATATGGTTTCTTTTTTAGAGTATTAATTTTACAAATTTTTTTAGATTAATACGAATGTTTAGTAAACGTATATTTATTTTAAGTGATTTTATAGACTTGCCATTATATAAATTTTTAATATTTATTTCCTTTTTAGAGTATTTATTTCTTAAATAAGTGTTGATATAATTATATTGAGAGATCTGAATTGGTGATGCGTTTTCTTTAGGAAATTACCAAATTGATTTTATCTTCCAAGATAGTCTATTTTCCTTATTTAGTGTTTTTTTCTGTTGAAAAAAAAATCAATTTTAGATTTCATCCTCAAATTTCACTTTTAATAATTTTATAACTCAATAGATATTTTTATTTTTTATTTTTAAAAAATCCCAAATTAAATCTAAAGTTATTAAATCTAGTTCGGTGCAAATTTAGGTGACTTATTATGCTGATTAATCTAAATTAATACAAAACAATTAAATCTAGTTCGGTGCAAATTTAGGTAACTCATTATGCTGATTAATCTAGATTAATACAAAACAATTTTAAAAAATATCATTTTAATATGTGAAAAAAAAAAACAAAAACAAAATTTCAGTTTTTTTAGATTAAAATAAATTTTAACTGAATAATAAATTAACTTGTCGTGTCAATAAAATCACACCATATCAATTTATACCCGAATTAATTTATAACCAGGCTCAAATTATACACTGAATCAGGGTGTTTAACACTGGTTCAATCATCTTCCCTTTAAACTAACCTCTCAGCATTTTCAAAATTACATTTTCTACTGGATAATTCACACACACACACTCACAACACCGTCTATGGTAGGACCACCATCTTCATCACCCTGCGCTCGTGCCACGGCAGATCTGATATAAAAAACTGGCAATAAAATTGGCATGGAGCCCAGCAAAAGGAGGGAGGAAGAAAAGGACCAGATTGTTATGGAATTACATGCTTCGGAATCAAGCTTTGTCGATGTCCGATGGACACCACTTCCATATATTACTTTGTTTCAAAGTCCTCTCCATGCATACCGGAAAATATGTTTTAAAAAGTGTTCGGGAGAGGGGGGTGCAAGCAGATTCAGATAAAAAATTATTATTTGAAAATATCTTTGTAAAACTCAGAATCCAAGTACTGAATTAATATGTGACGTAGAGTTTAACAACAAGATTATAGCTGAAATGATAAATTAAATCAATTAGTTTTATTATTTTGCTTAATCAAACTTATGATAATTTAGAGATATTATTCTTTTCATGTTGATGTCATCCTCGATACTAAATCTTTAATTGCTACATCAAATATGTCGCTTGATAAATTATTGAGAATATTAGGTGATTGACTTAATTGAAATATATTAAAATTACAATTCAAATTACTTAAATAATATTACAAGTCGTGGTTAATTAAGTTTATTATATTAACATACCAACATGTAATGACGAGAATGCAAATTCATTATCTAAATCAACAAAAAATAATAATATTAATATTTTGAATCTCTACTTAAATAGCATGCCTAAACAAAACAAAAAAAAAAACCTTTTTTTAATATAAAGTTGGCCTAGTTTTCAAATAACTTTCAAAGAAAGAATTACATAGACACATTACAAGCAGATAGTCCATTTAAGGTAAATGATAATGCTTAGAAGTTATTAACATGAAATCTCGATGGAATATTACATCTGTTTTGTATTGCTAAAACATTTATATCATATTAATATTATATTAATATTAGCACTTTAATAGTGTTATGGTTGATAGGAAAGATGAGAATGATAGAGATGATGAGGATACTGAATTAATTGAGAGTGTTAATCAATAAACAACCTTACATATGACATCTCTCTCCTCAATATGAGGCTGTTTGTGTGGGTGATCAATTTGAGGTTCTTCTCCTCAATTATTGCTTCTATTTACTTGGCACCATCTTCGAAAAGGCATACATAGCTATATGCATTTTCATTGGACTTGGTCTTTGATTTCGCTCTTTCATTGCATATTTGAAGGAAAGAACATGGATATTATTTTTATGGCTGGACTGGTCATTGTTAAATGGCAGAATAAAAATCCATATTTCCTTCATCGCTCTCCTTCAAATTTCTGAAATTGGCACTAGATATCAATCTGCAATGGTTTTTTTTTTTTTTTTCCCAGGAAGAATCTATCTCATATGAAATCGCCGGCCAAATAATAGGAAAAATAAATAAATTCTCGTAACCTGGCATTAAAATTCAACCCTAATCAGCAAGCCCGGAAGCACACATAATGGCCGGTGTTCAATGCTTTTCTTCTCCATGCTTACAAACTAACCAGCCCTTTTAACTAGGGTCACTATTTGCATCACATTGCCCTCATGACTTGGTCACTCTAAAATTTAAAGAATTTGCGATGGTGCCTGGCTTTAAGGGGGTAAAAAACATGAAGGGACCAGATTGCCATGTTATAACACGCTTCAAGATCAAGCTTGGCTAAGGTCCTATAGTCATACTACTTCCATGCACGATAATTCACAAAGGCATAATATCATCTGAAATTATCTCTCGTCTAAACACTCATCTTCATGAAGAGCCATCTGCATTAGCACTATTGCTGCCTCCTCTCCTGCTTGCTGTTGTGTTCTTCAGTATCTGCAACAAAATGTAAAACCATTTCATGATCGAAGAATAAAAACATCAATAGATTTCAGCGCAAGAAATCAGAAAGATTTGAGCTTCAAGCAATTTTTCCATGCAATATGGTTTTTGGATGTCATTGGGGTTTTTCAAATCATGCAACCATTAAATGGGTTCCAGAAACAGCCCCATTAAGAAAAACTCAGATAGTATATTGTTGCCCAGTTCAGCCCTATTGCAGATGATGGATGGAGCACTGTCCAATATTGGCCTACCACCACCAGTCCACCACCAACTAGAGGTCTTCTCAAAGCCCAAGGAACTCCCACCATGCCTAGTGCGCCATGGTAAGTAGGAATCAAAAGATTCAAAATACGGCAAGGTTTTGAAAGACAAGAATTCAAAGGGACAGTAATTGACAGGTGACATTCAAATGCACATGCTACAACATTGGTGGCAACTGGACATGACCAAGTGGGTATGCTAATTGCTATATACTCGTTGTTAAAAAAATCTTCTTATTTTGTGTCTTTATCAGACCTAACATTCCATCACAACAGCCAAAAAAAATAAAAAACATCAAACAAAATATCAGTCATGAAAACTAAAGATATGGTCATATGCCTCGTGTGAGCTCACCTACTTACTCCCCGTAACGATAAGTTCATGAACCTCCTTTTCTTTCTTCAAGTCAGGCCTTTCATTTTCAATTTCTTCTCTCTTAAATACGCAACAAGATGCCAAGATCCTATATATCTCATTATCATTGCACTCATTCACCGATCATCCATGTTGATTATTTGCATAATTTTATTTTATTTTTCCAATTTAGATATCACAATGTCATAGCCTCCTGGTAATAAACTAATATTATCATAAGTATTTTTTAAAAATATAAATTTTAAAAAATTAAATTATTATTTGATATTTGATAACTTAATAAAAAATAAATTAAAAAATATTTTTTAATATTTAATTATATTATAAAAAATAACTTATTAATATTTTATTTTTTAAAATTTATTAAAATAATAAAAAATAAACCTTACAAATTAAAAATAAAATATAATTTCATAAATTATCTCAAATAAAATAAATAAAAATTAAAATAATAAAAATTAATTTTTTTAAAAAAAAATAACAAATTTTAAAAAATATTTTCATTTAAATTTTTTTTAAAAATCAAATCAAAATTTTTAATTAAAAAATATTTTTTATTGATAAATTTTTTAATAAAAAAAAATATAATTTAAAATATAATTTTTCAAAATCACTTCACGTAAAAAAACAAACATGTAACAAGAAAAAAATTGATGCAAGGATGGGACTATGGAAACATACATGTCTAAGCATTTGATTCTCATTCTGCAAGGTAGAAAGCTTCTCTTCAAGCTCAGAATTCTTCTTTTCCAAGTCTTTAACTCGTGTTTCCAACTCAGTCAAGTACACCTTCTTCCTTTCCCTTGCTTGCTGGGCTGATACTCTATTCCTCAACAACCTGATGAATTTCCAGTACCACCCCCCCACAAAACACTAATTATCACCAAATCAACACGATCATTTATTCCTCTGGTTCTGAGCCCCACATTAAACGGCTAGAAGGGGTAAAGCAGTGAACTCGAATCATTACCTCTTTAGCCTCTTGTTTTCTTTGTCTGCTGGACTCCTACCTCTCTTTCTCTGACTTTGTCCCTCTCCTGCAGGCTGCACTCTGCCCGGACCGGCAATTGAACCGGTCTCTCTGCCAGAGGCTGATGTCCCGGCCGGTTCACCGCTCATCTCTGGCACTCTTCTTATTTCCTCATCACTCTCCATACCTAAAATTAACAAAACAAAACACAAAAAATTATAAAATCTAAACATAAACAGTGCAATATGAAAGTTTCGATCTTTAAGGGATCTTATGAGAAAATTGAAGAAAAATTGGGGACCCATTTGAGAAAATTAATGATTCTAAAAAACCCAGATTGGAAAGATTTTGAGATACTTGAAGATCCTGGAGAAATAAATAAAAATAAAAGACTGTGACTTTACTGCAAGTGATTTCTAGCAGAAATAGCAAGACTTTCATTACAAAAAACCCAGATGAGAATTTTGAAAGTTTATTTGAAATAACGAAGAAAAGCAATAAAATTTGAAAAATGCAATAAAATTTAATAAAGAAACTGCTTTAATTCCATTTTAAAGTCAAAAGGATATTGCAGAGGGGAAAAAAAAAAAGACAGAGAGAGAGAGAAATGAGACCTTCTTTGACTTCAAGTTGAGGAGCAGAACTTGAAGATCTCTCACTGCTAGACGGAAAAGAATATGCAGGAATTGAACTGGCTGCTTGGTCTTGCATTTTTGTATTTTTTTCTTTAAAGATCAGAGAGAAAGAAGCGATTTTTTTTAATGGCTTCTAGAGAGAGAAAAAAGAGCGGGATATTAATGCAGAGAGAGCACAGAGAGAATTACAACCATTAGATTTGATTTTAATCGGACCATGGAGACATGGAAATCGTGGAAGCATATAAGCCATGACAAGATACGTAAATCAAAGGATTGTTTGTTATAATCGTGGAGGAATGTGGACTGTTGGATTGGGTTTAATCTGATGATTGGCATCGAAGATGGAAGAGGCGTGCGGTGACTTAGGACCATATCATGTTTTTTGGCTTAAGGTGGCCGTCTGTCTTGGTTTTGGGAAAAAAAAATAAAAAATTATTTGCGTGTTGATATTAGATGCCATGACGAGGTGGAGAGTACGTATTTTCTATATTTGGACATGTGCATGTGACAACCATGTGCAATCTTACTTGAAATTTAAGTTGAAATCATAGTTAGCTTTGACGAATCAAAAAAATAAAGTTTATTTTTTAATAATTAAAATAATATTATTTGATAAAAAAAACCAATGTTTTTTTTACTATATTAATGAAAGAACGAGTTGATTTGAATTTTTAATTAAATTAAATTAAATTAAATTAATTTTTTCAGCCAGATTAATCTAAATTTTAAATTAATTGAGTTCTATGCTTGTTTAGATTTTATAACTAGACTCGATCTAGTTTATTGGAATCTAACCACCATTTTGACTGATTAAGTTGTTTTGGTGGAGAAGGTGATGAACACTTCATTGTTCTCTTCGACAAGGAACCATATATGATCTGTCTATCCCTCCTTTGAGAGTTGAAATGTTGGTGTCAAGGGAGTTGGTTTGGCGATGGAAACTTCTGTAATCCTCCTTTTAATTAGCAACTTAATTATGTTAGGCAGGGGCGGCGCCACCTTGTGGTCAAGAAAAACACTTTATAACGCCACTGATTTAACCTTGACCCGTGACCAAAACCCTAATTAAAATATAATGATTATAACAGAAGTTTGGTGTTAGGGACAGACATGTTCGTGATCCAATTAAACTTCCCCTGGCGGCTCTGATCAATAACTCGCCAACATGATCTATAATCTAGGGTGGCTTCTAAATTAATTAAGTGAAAATTGAATTTAATTTGACTTTTTTTAAAAAAAAATCAGAGTAATATTGCTTTATTTAAATTTTTTAAGCGATAGACATTTATTTATATAACTTGTGACCTAGATTAAACCAGTATTTCATATTATGTCAAAGTAATGATATTTTTTTTTAAAAAAATATTTTTAATGTTAATTTATTAAAATAATTTTAAATTAAAAAGTAATATTTCTTAAAAAAAGCACGACGATGACAAGGGCAACAGGTTATGATAATATTTTTATCAAACGTGAACTATGAGGTCAGTGGTGAAATTAGAAACTCTGACGAATGGAGGGAACACGTGTAGATAAAAATAAATACAAATATCAATTTATTTAAGTCATTTCTTGTCCTAGAAAATCAATGTATGAATTAACTATCTCTACTTCGTTATCTGTACTTGCATAATTTAATTATTTTTATTTCATAAAATAAAAGAGTCATCATAAACAGTGGCAACCCTAGATCACTTACCCATGGTAGGTAGGATGCGGGTTAAGTTTTTATTTAAAATAAAAAAAATATTTAAATATTGTTCATAATTTTTTTTAAAAAAAAATTAATAATGTTAGGATTGATCTAATGCTATCCATTTAATTTTATGAATTTAAAAACAACTCAGACGATTTGTAAAAACATGGTTTAATCAATATTTTTTCAATAACATATCTTTTTTTAATGTTAAAAATATATTGAATTAGATTAGGTTACTCTAGACTAGCATATCAAATTCACAACCTGATATCATTTTTTAATTTAAAAATTATTAAATTGAATTAGATAAGTCTAGACTAATATATCAAATTCACAACTTGAGTTATACAATTATAATAATCTCATGAAAAGTAAATTAAAATAAATTAAAAAGCATAATTTTCAATCAATTCAGTGTTGAAGGATTTCTCATAAAAAATAAATTAAAATAAATTAGAAAGCATAATTTTCAATCAATTCAGTGTTGAAGGATTTAACTTGAAAGAAAAATCAATTTAGAATATCACCTAAAAAATCGACTAGAATTAACTTGTCAAGCCGATGATCCGGGTCATAAGACCGAGATAACCCGATAAAAAACAAATAAAATGAAATAACAAAGTTCAATTCTTGATCAGCTTAATGTTAAATAATACTGTTAGAAAAATCAATTCAAACAATAACATAAAAATTACTTTGGCCAGTCTGTCAAACTCATGACCTAAGTCATGAGATCGGGATAATTTCACTAAAAAATCACATAATTTAACTTTGATTAATCTACTAAATTTGTGATCTTTTGTTATGAAATTAAGATAATTTCACACAAAAAAAAATTATAAAATTTAATTTCAAAATGAATTTATCGAACCCAATTTTAAACGATAAAAATTATAAAAATTTTAATTAGAAAATGAGTTAAATTAACCTAGGTTAACTAATTAAGCATTTTTCTCGTGTCATGAGGTCAGAATAACCTGATAAAAAATAAATCATGAAGTCTAGTCTTAAATAAAAAACAATAGTACTTGATGAAATTAAGGAGAAAGTCAATTAAAAAAAGGAAAAAAAACAAGTCAACTACATTAACCCACCAAATACAAGCCAATAGATGGAAACAACCCAATAAAAAATAAATTCAATGTTAAAGGATTCGTGACTCAGGTCATAAAATCACGATAACTTTTTATAAATAAAAAAAATAATTCAATTTAGTTGGGGTTAAAATTTTAAAACTTGCAAATTTGATCACAGGACAAAGATATCATCATAAAAAATAGATTAAAATAGATTATAAATCTTAGTTCTCAATTATCTAAATATTAAATGATAAAATTAAAAAAAAATAACATAAAAAACAACTTGAGTTGCCCATCAAGTTTTATTCCAGGGTCACGAGGCCAAAATAAACTAATAGATATCAATTAAAATAAAACATGAAATTTAATTTTTAATTTAATATTAAATAATAAAATAAATAAAATTCACATCATTTTTAATTTTTTTTAGAAAAGAAATCGAACCCCACCAACATGGTTTGCTATGAAAGCCAGCTTGATTTATTAGAGGCCGAGTCGATAGATCCCATGTTTACCCGCTAATCTTGACTAAGTTCAGTAATATTAATGAAAAATTCCTCGCAGTAGCGCGGCTGCAACTGACTAGTCTACCCTGCTCACGTTCCAAACTCTAATAAATGGTGTTTGAGAGCATGTAGCACATCCACCTACCAAGGATAGGGATTTGTTTCTTGCAAAACTTCAGTCATATCACTTCCTATAAAGGGGTTTGTCTCTGTTTAATTTGTAGTATCAACACTACAAACGACTTGAATTGTCCAGGGAAAAGATCCATCAATGGCTTTATTACAATGGCTGAAAGAGTGCTCCAAAACTGCCTTGTTCGTTTTTTTTTAATTAACGTGGGTGTCCGAGCTAGCTTGCGTACAGCATGCCTAATCCCACGAATCCTGAAATTAACGACCATATAAGCCTCCAGTAGTCATTATATGAATAACCAAGAACTCAAATCTAAAATTACATAAAAAACAAACCCCTTAATCCCAGCTATGTTTGTCTTAACAATGACTTTGAGAGTCTGCCACGACCATGTCTTGCAGGTGTCCTCTTTTTAGCCGTGGTCCCATGCATGAAACCTCTCAGCAAAATCCGTTAAAGATCTTTCCAGGACTTGAATGGTCATTTTCTCCAGTACCAGGAATATATACCCTTGAATTTTTAAGAATAATGCCACTTGCATCCCTAGCGAAGTCATATAGGCTTGCTTTGCTGTTTTCACATTCCAGTGATTCTCCACTCTCTCTCTCTCTCTCGCTCTCTCGCTCTTTTGTTTCCTGCTTTAACCATGTATGGATACTGCCTTCTTTTGCTGCTTTTGGTGAAGAAATTATATGAGCTTGTGAGTTTCACTTGTGCCGGGCATTAAGCTGATGGCAAATTGTATCTTTTTTTTTTAATGTTAATTCGGGTATTTTCCGTATATCTTAATTAATCTTATAAGTTTTGTAGTTACCAAATATGTAAATTTTTAATAATTCTTATAAAAAATAAATCTAAAATCTAAAATGTTAAAAAATAAATCTAAAATCTAAAATGTTAAAAAATAAATCTAAAATCTAAAATGTTAAAAAATAAATCTAAAATCTAAAATGTTAAAAAATAAATCTAAAATCTAAAATGTTAAAAAATAAATCTAAAATCTAAAATCTTATCCGTTAAGCTGCCTTTTAGTTATGCACATTGTATCTTCCACAGCTCGAACATGACCAAGGAAGTTCATGTTAGCTAAGAAAATTTCTTGGCAGGAGTCTTAAAAGCAAGGTATGATTAACGCTATACTACTTGTATGTAAGAGAACCCTTCTTTCCTCATCTCCACGCATCTCCAGATTATTGCAGCCACTGAAAGCGAATGATTCACATGTTTTGTCTAAATGCATTGACGAAGACAAGGTAGGAGTTGTCTTGTAATATTATAAAGGGGAATTTAACCATATTATATCACATTGAGCATAATACATAAAGGAATTGCAATCATTGTAAGGAATAATACAAGTTTAGCCTAATGGCACTCTCTTTTGCTAAGCAAGAGAAAGAGACATGACTCGATATTGAGATTGCCACTATTATGGTTGCTAAACTAAAAGAAGCGAAAGATGCAAGCAGCTACATGACATGACTTCCGTAGCTGATCTTCCTTAAAAATCACTTGTTGCTAAAAAGTAAATTCGAAAGCAGTTTTCTTCTTATTGATTTGGATTTAGGGATGCCTAGAGGCTTCCCAAAAGCTTTCGAAGATTGATTCATGAGGGCAGTCGAAAAACTGCGAGGGAAAGCTGCGGGTGCCGCCGCCTTCAAGTTGCTGGGATCTGTCACGTCAACCACTCTAGCACTCTGGCATGGCCTCAGTTCCTTGTGGTCTACCTTGTCCTCTTTTAAGAAACATTTATCTTCCCATACCACTCCAGATGAACCCTGCCTCCTAAAAGCAGTTGATCTTTGCAAAGTTGCCATGCCCTTAATTCTTGGTCACTCTTATTATCGTACGTAGATTGGGAGATTGAAATACAAGAATAACTCATGTCCAAAGCATATAAAGGAGATGGTTGTGTAAAATAATGCGAGCGTAAGAATTACGGGAAAATAGGTCATGGGATGGGATCCAAGGCGAGGAAAGTATTTTCCCATGCCGGCTAAACTACTCTTCAACTCTTGTTTGAGCAATCTTTTGTCGAGATAGAGACCCAACAATTTTCATTAGAAACAGCATAAGCTATACGATGTTGTCAAGGAAAATTTTGTAGCTATTTGTTGAAATTTGTCGAGTCAGATACTAAGGACATTTTCTAAGCATATAAGCCAGCACAAAGTGAAAAATCTAATTACCTAGACAATTTATCAAAGCATGATACCACTGCCAAAATCTGGTATTCTGTGGTGTAAGAAATTTAGCAGACGATTCTCCCCCCATTTCCAGAGGATAGGTGAAAGCTAGAGAACTATAGTACTATACAACAAAGTGATGGGACATTTTCATTAGAAACAGCATAAGCTATACGATGTTGTCAAGGAAAATTTTGTAGCTATTTGTTGAAATTTGTCGAGTCAGATACTAAGGACATTTTCTAAGCATATAAGCCAGCACAAAGTGAAAAATCTAATTACCTAGACAATTTATCGAAGCATGATACCACTGCCAAAATTTGGTATTCTCTGTGTATTTTGCTGAAGCCAGAGAATTTGATTTTCTTGTATTTGGTGTAAGAAATTTAGCAGAAGCCCCCCGTTTCCGGAGGATAGGTGAAAGCTAGAGAACTATAGTACTATACAACAAAGTGATGGGATGCATCCAAGCATTCGCCATACTTCAGTGTCCATTTTCACCAAAAGACCCATGCAATCATGCCAAAATCCATAGTCGTTCATATGGGGTCGATTTTTCATTTTACAGTGCTTGCATACACACAAGTGTGAACCTACGACCCCTAACAGAACACTCCTCAACCCATTCATTTTCAAAGGCTTTGACGGCCAGAACTGAGATTTGGTAGCAATCTCTTGACTTTTCTGAACCTCAACATTGAAGAAAACTCTCTTTCACTGCTGATTATGTAAAAATAGCAGGAGTTAATCTGTGTGCTATGGCTACAATAAGTTGAAAGTGCCACACTTTTGTTTTAACTACGTGCAATAAAGATAGATTGTGACAACCCAATTATACAGCACACCGAAAGCATACAGTATTTCTCATCATCACAGGATTACAAGGTTTCTTATCTTCATACAAGAAAAATTCTACAGCCTTCCAAAACTTACGTTACATAGAAATTTTCTTCACATATTTTCTACTGAATTTATCGACATGTCACCATTCCTACTAATACATGATAGGAATTGTCAATTTGGGATCTGGCAAACTTATTAGCAACTTTGCAACTGCCTGTCAAACTTGCATGTCAAATAAACCACATAGCAGCAATATTATGAGCGGGAAAGAATGATGGTTTTAGTTATTTCCACTGGATAGACAACAGATCATCTCTAAATCAAACTCAATCCAGGAGGCTTTTTTTCCTTCTCCTTTTCTTTTTCTATTTTTGCGAGACTAGGAACAGGAATTTCAATGACTTCTTTGTATTGTTGTTTTATGGTAAACACAGGGAAAGAGGAAGGGCTTGATACATTAAATATGTTGCCTCAAATGCAATCATCAGATACATTACAAATATATAGTGTTTCAACTTGAAGATACAGTTTCAGGAACAGACCTTTGAAATGGGTTCCGATGTTCAGGAACACCATCTTCAGCACGTTTATCTTCAAACCATTTCACCACTCTTTTCCGGGGCAGGTTTGTCACATGTACAATGCTGCTAATCATTGTGTTCTGCATTGTTTATAGATACAAAGAGGGCATAAGGAATCACGATTTCCCCATATTAATACAGCATAATTGCGAACAATAAAAACCTTGTGAAAAGTTTGTACAGTATAAGCAGGAAACTAATCTAGAAAGAGTTTAAGAGTAAGGCTTAATAATGATTGATGACAGAACTTCAGCTGGGTCGGATTCATTTGATTGGGAAAGAATAGAGATAAAGGATTGCATATTGACAATACCCACGTGCATGTAAAAATTATTGAAGGGTAAAACTGTCTCCAAATACTCTTTGTTATAACCCAATTTTAGCTCCTTGGCTTTTAATTTAATTTCACGGGGATTAAAATTTAAATTAAAACCATTCTTATGACAAACCTTGACTGTATGACATTTTTTGCGAGTGCATCACATAAATTATAAAATCCATTTCCTATAATTGATTGGCAATTCATATAACATCTTAGACTATTGGATCCACATTTCTCATAGTACTAAAAAAGCAATATCAGTGCAGATAGCTTTTTCACAACAGAGAAGGCTGAGAAAACTAGACTCACAGTGGGCCTCTTAGTTCTTCTATAGACTCTTTCAAGAGTTTCAACATGGACTTTCTTCAGTCTCTTTCGAGCAAACCAACTATCCTGCCTAACATGAACTGGCAATTTCATCTCACTCTCGGATTTTACAACATTCTCCTCTCTTGTTTCTTCAGGAACAATTTCACTTGGTTTAGTTTCCGGCATCACCAGTGTAGGTGCAGGTTCATCAGGTAATGCAGCACTCATCATGACAAGATTTGGAGGAGGGTCACGAAGCAAGTCAAGAACAACAGCCCTGTCAAGACAAAGCTCTGCAGCAAGACTTTTAATCTACAAACAAAAGAAAAATAAATTAATAAACCAGAAATATTCGCTATTGCCACTATATTTTCAAGATTGTCAAAATCACATCGCTGTAAAGACACTTACACCTGTTTTGCGGCGCCCAATTTTTAAAACTCGAGCGAGTCTCCGAAGTTGCCAATTCTTAAGCATCACAGGTCTTTCCTCCTCATCCTCCTCTCCTTCATCACCGTCATCATCCTCAACATCATCTCCAACAGAACTAGCCATTTCTACCTCAACATCATCATCTCCACCAACTCCTAGTGCCTCCTCCAACTCACGTTGAAGCTTTTCAAGGTCTTTTTCACTTAAATCACCATCTTCATAGTCGCCATCACCCATTGACAAACCATCACTTTTAAGGTCTTCTTCTAACATACCAAACAATGCCTCAAATGCATCTTCATCTATCTCATCTTCTTCCCTCGCTTCCTTCTTAGATACACTTTTCTAAAGGAAAAAAAAATCTTTTTGACAAGTAACACAAAATATAAACAAACAATTTTCCGCTAAAAATTACCTCAAGCTTTTCAAAATTTCACATTTTATTAAAAAATGCAAAAAATCATTTCTTCTTTTTATTTATTTATCTCGTGAAGTGAAAATTTATATTAACATTAATCAGACAGATAAATTATTAAACTCACTCGAACGGGATAAATACAATTGAATTAATTAAAAGATAAACATTGCATTTTCTCAAGAAACGATAAATAACTCTATTCAATTGCAAGAAAAATTAAACACCACTTTCCTTTACTCTTCTTCTCCTCCAATTTTCCCAGTAACCAAACACACACTTTCACCATGAACCATTTCTTTCAATCTTGTCATTATCTATTATAAAGTGGGAAAAACTCAAATGGGATATCAAAAGATTACAATTTTACTCAAATTTCGTCAAAGTCTTCATTCTTTTCTGCCATTTGAACTTAACTATCAATATGTTAAACAAATTATTCAACAAACCTCACCATAAGCACAACACACACAAAAGGAGCATGTAAATCTATCAAAGCTGTAATATAATAACAACTATAAGCGAATACCAAGAGCTGTTAGCAGCTAGTATTGTAAACACGCATTTACCTTCGTTTTCTTTGAAGAGGAAGTCACTGTGGAGTTGTGGTTTCGACGGCGAGAGAAGGCGAGAGTGGAGGTAGCAAGAGAGTGACGTGGAAGAAGGAGATTGGATGGCCTCAGATGGAATCCATCACTAGAGTGTAAAGATGTTAAGCTTTGAAATGCTGTTGAGGCGCTTGAAGATGACAGAGCGAACGCCATTTTTGCAGCCGAGAGCAGATTAACATCTGTGATAGATATCTTTGGAATAAGCTCTAAACGCCTCGTTTCATTCCCCCACAGGGTTTTAGTGAATTTTCATTTTTATTTCTTTCTTTGGATGGATTTTACCGTTTTTTCAGAATATGGTTTTTGTGAAATTAATAATTAAATTTTCTACAATGATTCGTAAGATTTTATGTTATGGCTAAACATAAATCCCTCCATGATATTTTTTTTTTCACTTAAAACTATATCAAAACTAATATTATTTTTTGTAAAAACATTTTAAAATCAATTTATGTGTTAATAGAAACTAAATGATAATTTTGAAAATACATATTCCACGTTGTTTTGATATATTCATAGAAATATAATTAATTTCTATTGATGTTGGTCTCGTAGCTTGAAGTAAAAAACAATTAATAAATAAAACAAATCTTCTTAATAATCATCAAGTAAATTGTTTACTGGATGTTTCGTTATAAAGAACGATAATAATGAAAATATAAATAAAATTTATATTTTTACTTTATAGATATTTAATTAAAATAAATAAAGTAAAAATAAAAATAAAAATAAAATGTAATTTTATAAAAAATTATATTTTTACTTGAATTCTGCGTACGGATGTAGTTGTGATAATTTTTAAAAATATTTTTTATTTAAAAATATATTAAAATAATATTTTTTTTAATTATTAAAAATTATTTTTTTATTCCCACATTAAAATGATTTAAAAATATAAAAATATTATTTTAAAGTAAAAAATAAATAAATTTAATTTTTTTAAAAATATTTTTGTAATGTAAAAATAAATCCAACCTAATAAAAATAAATAGAAAATTATGGCATCTAATAATTTTTCCATAATATTTATAAAAAATAATAGGTGGATGAATTTAATAACTGAAGTGTTCGACAGATATTGTGAATGTTTTTATAAAAATATTTTTTATATTTTTTAGCATTAGTATATTTAAATCACCTGAAAATATTAAAAAATTAATTTAATATTTTTCTAAGCCTCGCACGTTTTTAAAACATAAAATTATGCTAAAAAAACATTGGTGGGCTACTAAAAGTTAGACAAAACGAAGTAGTAGCCCAGCCCATGATGAACACTTGGGCCTGCCTGGCGCCCACCGAGTGCTGCCTCATTTATCCTCAATAATAGAACTGTTTTAGTCTCCCGGCGCAGGCACTCCCCTCTCGCCTTGCAACACACAGTCTCTCAATAATGGCAACATCAACAGCAGCGGCAGCAGGAACAACAAGGAGAAGGAGTTGGGTAAGCAATCTAACATCATACGCAGCTCGCATCTATTTCTTCATCATCTTTCTCCAGGTCCCTCTTTTCAGGTACTGACTACATCTCTGTTTTTTTTTTTTTTTTTCAAAAATATCACTCTCTTAATCTTTCAATTTCTCAAGATCCACTGTTTTCATATAGACTTCCATTAGATTAACAGTTTATTAATTCCAAGAGTAGCATTAGTTTGATAGATATTTCTACTCGGATTTCTTGCTTCGCTTTGCTTACTCCATGTTGAAAAAAATATGGAAAGTTTGAGATTAAGACGAGCGAAAAAACTAAATGGGATGGGTAATGGGTTTCTTTTTCGATCAAGTAATTGGGTTACAAAATGAGGGTTGACCAATCCATTTCAAGTTGGATTCAATCCCATATGACTTTACCAGCTAAATCAGCGACGCTTATAGCTTTATTGATTTTTTTTATACATATAGTAAGGAAACTATGAAATCGAGAAATTTTAGTCATAATTTGAACTTGGTGTTCGAATTCGTGATCCGGCATTAGGATTGACGTGATAGGAGTGGACTGATATGATGAATTGATTTGTCGAAAGTATTTATTTGTCTAAGTATACAACCGGGGAGGAGAATGTAGAATTATGAGATACACTTTAGCTTAATTTGTATTTATTTATTTATTATTTTTTGTGTAGGATACCATGTAGATCAGGCATGTGCTCAACGCCAATCCATGTGACATCCTCCCAGTTGATTGCTAGTGAGATCTTTCCTGTTCCTGTAGTGAAAGCTCTTCTCTACCCTGGAGCCGTTGTGAATGGTCTTGTGAGGAACATTACTGTTCCGAGCTGGGATAAACTGTTGAATATCTATAACTTGACCAGTGCGAAGGAAGCACCTGCAGTAACTGATCTTCAGCGCTTAGAGGTTCTGCTTTTCAACTTCTCATATCCTTCTTCTTCTTTTTTTTGAGTTATACAAGAGGAGGGAGACACATTACTTCTTCTTCTTGGCCCTTGGATATGTTTTAAGTAATAAATAGTGCAGACCAATCAATCTTGCAGAAATTTTAAGTACTTGCAGTTTGTCTATCATTGTTTTCTTGTTGGGTGATTAATGTGTTTGATAGGAGTTTACTTATTGCTAATGAATTGGGGCTGCAGATAATTTTGTCAAATCAAGTTGAACTCTAAATTCATCTCTCGTGAATATAGAGATATAATGATTGATTGTTACATACAAGCTCAATTTTGTCCTTAAATTCCTCCTAGGTTCATTTTTACCATGTAAAAATTGTTCTCACTAAATTGTTACTCCCAGACACCATGGCTTGCTTGTAATCAAAAGCAATACCGATGCTATTTTTTCCTTTATGTGTTTGCATTTATGGAAATTCATTTCCTTGTAGATTCTTATTCGGATACTGTTTTGAGCATGGTTTTACTCTCACAGGCATCAGGCTGTGCTTATGAGCTTTCTTTATGTCTTCAACAAGCTCACGTTTATCAGTCAGTGTTTCATATCCATGTGTCCTGTTCCAGGTTCTTGCTGGAAGCTACTTTTCTGTGGCTGGAGCTCTTGTTGGCATTCTAAAACCTGGGAGGATGAGCATGTTTGGAACACTTCTTATTATCTGGGGGCTTGTCAAGGAAGGGATCCTGGGAAAGCCAGCGAATACAGATCCTGCTATGGCTGTATATGTATACCCAACAATGTTGATTGCCCTGGTCTGTGCCTTCTCGTCTGTGAAGTATGATATGAAGAAGGTTGTGAGAAGTGCCCCGCCTCAGCCAATTGCAAAGCCTCTGCAGAGATCTTCAAAATCTAAGCTGAAATGAGATTCACGCTTCAATTTTAAATGATGTTCCTTTTAGTGCTAAACTTCCCAGGGTTGATCAGGTGAAATTTTATCTATTTCTGCCAAAAGCATTTTTGAGATCTTACAATAGATCTGATATTAAATCTTAGTGGGAAATATGTTGATCAAAAAACCTGAGGAATCTATAGCCCGAGCCCAGATCAAGTACCTTATTTGAACTTCTTTTGAATGTCAAGGAGAAATGGTTCAAGGAAATGCAAGTTTTATCACTTGTATTACTGTATGATTCCACAATGCCTTTAAGATTTCAGACTTTCCTGTTCTTCTCCATTTCAACTTGAATCATGAAGGATGGATAATTTTCTTTACTTCCTCGTTAAAATGTCATGAGCATTTACAGGGTTTCAAGTAGTTTTCTCCTCGAAGGAGGGCTAGCATCTCTTCTCGATTCCTATCGCCGAACCTGAATGAAATTGCAAAACACTAGCCAGGCTAACCCTTTGGTGACATCAGATAAAATTGGAAATGTAGAAAGTGCTGGAGCAGGCTGAAGATTAGATGGCCTAGGTGGACACTTGTTTGCTTTACAATTTGATAATGGGCAAAGGTAACTTGATTTTCGAAAGCAAAATTCTGAAATCCCTGCTCTCTTAAAAACTATCCAAATTGTAAAATTTACCCGCAGATCAGAGGAAATTATCAATTAAAAGATAGGTTATCATTACAATAGCCAAAAGGTGACAATAACGTCCCCATAACCACAGCGAAAGGCAGACATCCCTGCTTTAGCAACCATATACAAAGGCCTGTGAAGTCAAGTAGAGCCTCTCTCCTTTTTCAATGCGTTGGAAAAAATTGAGCCATTGAGAATACGAGAGATACATGAAGAGAAAGTAACAAGCAGGATCCCAGTAGAAAATCGAGCTAGCTACCTCCTCAAGAGCTTGACTTGGAGTTCGAAGTACGCAAGTAGGATCTCACACCACTTTGCTAGCAAGAAAGATAGGTATGCGTAATTGTGCTTTGGTTTTCCTTTACATTTGAAGATTATATCTGAGTTTTGTATGTATGCCTTCAAGATATTGTCTTCTCTTTGTGCTGAATCTCAACACCAGAAAGTTTCCTTCCCAGAAATGTTCTTTACTCTCAGCTTTTCAAATTACTGGATTTTCTGAGAGAGAATATAATATTTAGCTGTTCTTTCTTACATTAGTTGCAGATTTATCAGCGAGGGCTTTGTTCTTTGTGTTGCCAGTAGTCATAGTCCTCTACTTCGATAACAAGTGTGGAAATTGTTGAAGCATTAAAGTGAATAGATGGAAGAAACAAACAATGATACTTCAATCACCATCGAAGAACTAGCAGCTTCAATGAGAGGGGAGTTAAACGGCTTGCCTTTTCTGCCTTCACAGTGCTGTATCCACACAGTTCCTAAGCAACTGCATCGATTGAACGAAAAGGCTTGCACACCTCAACCGGTCTCAATTGGGCCACTGCACCATGGCAAAGAAGAACTAAAACCAATGGAAGAGCATAAAAAGAGGCACCTTCAAGATTTTCTTCAAAGGACTGACTTAAGTCTGGTGGATTACCTTAAAGACGTAAAAGAAACGGAAAAAAGGTTACGCGATTGTTATGCAGAAACCATAGAATTTAGCAGTGATAGTTCATAATAGTGATTTTAGTGGATGCTGCCTTCATTATTAAAGTCTTGTTATCATTTCAAAACAAAGCGAAACGGAAAGGAAAATATCGTGTATTTAATAAACCATGGACGATTCAAGATATAAGGCTCGACATCTGATTACTTGAAAATCAGCTTCCTTATTCTGGAGGATCCTTTTGGTCCTGCAAAAATAACCTTGCCGTCTGGTATAGGTCAAAGGCTTTCCATCATCGAGCTTACCTGTGAGTCTCAAAAAATATGTGAGACTTGGAGGAAATGGAAGAGAGATCTCAGATAGTAGAACATCTAGTTTACTTTCTGAGAATTTTCCATAAACCTGCTCGGTTGAACTAAAAAAGAAACTCACAACTCTGATCATATCCAGTGCAACAGAGCTGCATCAGGCTGGTGTCAACTTCAATTTGGGTCAAGCAAAAACTTGTTTAACATAAAATTCAGTGATGGGGTTCTAGAGATACCCAGATTGCAAATAGTTGGCGCAACAGAGCTTTTATTCAGGAATCTGCTGGCATCTGAGCAATGCCATTGTTCTAAGAACTACATAAATGACTTTGATCATCATCAATCACCTTGCCAACACTGCTAAGGATGTGGAATTACTTGTTCAAGACGGAACTGTTCAAAACTAGCTATGGGGTGATGAAGGGATGTCAGCTCTTTTTCATGGCCTTGTCAAAGAGACTATTGTCATTGTCGATCATTTATATTTTTCTGGTCTTGTTGAAGAGCTGAATGCATATTGCAGAAATCCATGGCACAAGTGGCAGGCAACTTTAAAACAAGATTACTTCAATAATCCATGGGCCATCGTTTCTATTATCCCAGATGCTATACAAGCAGCAGTGTGTTCTATTTTGTCAGTGTATGTACTCCCAAACTGTTTTTCTTTCTGTTTTAAGTTGCTTTGGGTTGAGCAGTATGCTAAGTATTACCTCGTGAGTGCAGTCTCTGTTCTGTTGTCAATGTCTCATTTTGTCTAATGACATTGTGAGTTTCTGTAAAACTGCAGCCATCAACTATCTTAATATATTGCCAGTAATGATTCAAGTAGTTTTTGCCTGATCTAGAAGGAATACTGAATATAAAAAGAATAAAAAACATTACTTCCTCACAAGCTGACAGTGTAAGAGAAGGAACAATCTCAGCTTCCTCATTTCTTACGTTAGTTGTTGCTTTGCAAGTTCAAACCGTGAAGGAAAAACATCAGAGAAACAAGAGTTACTGTTTTATCCATTCCTTTTAGAGTCACTGCAACAATTGTTCAAGATTCACAACTAGGTGAATGAAAAAACTATATCTTCTTAAAGATTAAAAAGCTGGAGACCACCTTCCTATACCATTGTTTTCAATTAATAGAATCAAATGGAGGCCTATAGCACAAATGAAGGAAAGAGTAACTAGCTGATTTTGAACAGAGCACTCATGCTTCTAAGGACAGATTTTAAAAAGAATGATTATGCCAGGTATAAATCCTTCCCATCTCCTTATACGTGGCTATATGTGTTTCAAAAAGAAAAGGCTACCATCACATACCTCCTTCATATCTTCTTCGGCAGGTTTTATATTCAAAAATTAAGAAAATAGGACCTTACGTTCAAGTGAGATAGCTCTGTTACACGTTTAGAATGCATAGAAATCTAGTATTGTTTCCAGATGATAAACTGACAGAGAAGTATAGGGCAGTGGCTTCCATTGAAATACTGAACACGCCATATTAAATGAAATAGTGATCAAATTCCATTATAAAATTATTAAGATTAGAACTGATTTGGAGAGATACCAGTTTGATCAAAGACTAATCCCATGTACAAAAAATATGTTTCCTCTATATGTGAGTGTCCTATCCATGGCCCCAACACACCATAGATGACCTTGCAGCTCCAGAACTCCTTTCATCCCTGCTATTTCCCATACGAACTTGAATACTCTAAGAGCCCTGTCTAGCTGCTTCATCCCACTCCAAACCATCTCCTCCTCATCTGAAGTCAAAATCCTTCCCATGCTCAAGAGGAATGCACTCTCACCACCACCACCATAAATGCCACCACGTATGTCAACTTCGATGTCTCTAACATGTCCATAAAGGTAATACAATAAAAGTGTGAACAAACAGCGGGAAGAGTGACCCAACGTATTCGAGAGCTTCTTCTGAACCAAGCTTTCTTGATGTTGAACATCCTTGTATCCAAGACTTTTATCAATCGACACATCCTTGATTTGAGACAAACCTTCTTTCATGGCTTCAAGCTTCCCCACATGATGAACTGACCACTTTTCACTTTTCAAACACTGAATAAGATCATGAAACATCTCAAGAACATCCTCCCAGCCACCACAAGTAGGAGGATAACCAACGCGTTTAGCAGGTGCAAGCCTCATCCACGATGTGGAGTCATGCTCAGATGAAGTATCCATATCACTTAAGAACTTTAAACAGCTTGAAACTATCTGATACCCCATGTTGTTCCCTTTGCCTAAACAATTATAATTCAATAGATCCATCTCTGATTTCAGCTCATTTAGTATCTCCTCCAGCGCTGCTCGCCAAATCCGATGCTGTGTAACCTGTTGGCATATAGTGAAACGCACTACCTTCCTCTGCTGTGCAGATACATTAAGAAAGTTACTAACTTTAGCAAGTGAATCCACAAGCATTGGCTCTCTTTCACTTGATTTACTAAAACTGACAACTGGGTTCCTACATTTTCCATCAACCAACAACCCCTTCACATTTTCCGAAACTTTTTGCTGAACAGATGGAGACCCAACAAAAAACCTTACAAGTGACTTCAAAGTGTGCATCTTATTCTCAATGTACTCATCAACAATGACAGACCCATCATTGACATTCACTAACCTTCCATCAATCATATCCACATGTTTTAACTGGTGGCTCAATTCTGTTATCTTTGGAAACACCTTCTCATACCATTCAATAGGCAAAACCTCTTCTTGGGTTTCTCCGGATGAGTGAAACAACCTCAAATTCAAATGGATAACTCTATTTCTCTTGTATTCAAAGCACTTTGCACCGGTGAGAAACTTCTGTACATGTCTATACACCATCATTAGCTAACAACCTCCTCTATCTAATAATAAGTAAACCACACAGCAGGAACACTAACAATATTCACTGATAAGATATTGGATTCTTAAAAATGGATCTTGAATTTCATCATCAAAATCAATTCTTTTAAAACTAAAGCTTTCTTTCAGACATTTTATCGAACAAGTTGTGGACCACAAATCCGGCATACAAAAACAAATGTTGTCGTGAGCTATTATGTGATAAAGAAACACTAACAAATAACGAAATTTACTGTAAGGAAATAGTTTAGGATCTTGAATGAATGGAGAAGAAGATTAAAGCGCGAAACCTGAACTAAAATTGCTGTCGCCGTTGTTTGAATTATATAGCCGTTGTTGTTTTGATCTGGTTTTCTCCTACGACGGAAATTGATAACTATGGGCCATCTATTCTTCAGACCCAAAAAAGTGGGTTCATGATTTTTTCATGGGCCGAAAAAGCACCATTATGCCCCTGGGTGGATCAGGCATGGGCCCATAATCTTGATTGATTTAAGTTCTTTTAAATTGATTTTGAATTTGGCTCATTGTTTCTTCTTATTGGCTGGGAAGAAAACAAAATGTGAGAAAACCACTCAAACTCACATGAGCATGTTCTTTCTAAAGTTTTTATGCAGATTCTTGATTTTCAAAACTTAATTTAATTATGAATCATTTCATAAGCCTTAATAAAAAAAAATTAAATTAACATAGAAGGATTAATTTAAACAAATATATATAAGAAAAGAGAATATGAATAAGTGAGTTTGCTAAATGTGAATTGAAAGCCATATATATAAAATAAATTATAATTTATTTTTTAAAAATCATAGAACTTTAATAAATTTATTTTACATTTTTATTTTCTAACCAAACATGTTTCTATCTCTTTTGTTCTAGGACACTAACAAAATGAAACATAAAATTGCATTCCTCTTTGTCAAAATTTTATTTTTATTTTTATTTTTGAAAAAAATCAAATAGATTCTAAATAGTTATCAATTATTTTTAAGGGTATTTGGAAGTGTGTTAGCGATTATTTTTTAAAATATTTTTTATTTAAAAATATATTAAAATAATATTTTATTATTATTTTTTAAAATATTCATGAAACACAATTCTAGGCAGTCATGATACTATTTTTGTTTATATCTTTTTGATAAAAAATGGGTGATTTGAGCAATACCACCCATCATCAATTATCTTTTCTTTGATTCAATTGCATATATATATATATATATATATCATACTACATTGTGGCAATTATGGAGTTAGATTGTTCATCAATTTCCCAAGATTCATATAATTTTCCCAAGAGCATGTGAAATGAATTCCCTCGAATTATGGCATTAGCCAAGCTGTGTGGAGGTGTGTAGAAAGACTAGCTAGCTAGCTAGCTAGGAAGCTACAACATGTTTGGTTTATAAAAGGAAGCAAAGGAAAAGCTTTAATAGGATTGGAGCATGCTTGGTTTTATAAAAGCTAGAAAAAGGGAAAACTTTTATCAAAGTTAAACCCATTTTAATTCCTATGCCTTGAATTGGATAAAAGCTTCTCTTGTTTTTGCTTCCATTGACCATCACAGTGTTGATAATTAAATCTCAACTCTTGTACTTAATCCACTGCCATTTTATATAGTTTTTCATAGCTTTTAGGGCCCCAGCTGACATTGATTAAAGATGTTGGTGTTCTTCTTTTCTGAGCAATACCACCCATCAATTGTCTTTTCTTTCTCGGATTCAATTGCATAGCCATTTATGGGATTTGATCCCTCATCAATTTCCCAGGATTTAAACAATTTTCCCAGCACATATATATATATAACTCACTAATTGATCATGCCATTGCTTCGATCGATATTTCCCCATTCTTGTAATCAGAAAATCTAAAATGATCATCTACTCGCAAACCATCGTGAATTTATTCTAATCATCGATCCGAGGCCAATTTCTGTACGTTTATCAGAAATTTTACCTTTGTATACTCATCTTTTCAGAAAGAAAAGGAAAGAAAGTGGATCTAGCACTTTAAGTCCTGCCCTTCTCAGCTTAAAAATCAAACAAAATTAACAATGCAACTCTCCAAGTAATTATTTTTTTCCCATAAACCGATAATTTTTTTATAAATAATACAGTGACAAGCATGGTGTGTTTAGGTTAACATGTCACCCAAATATAGTGATAAGCAGGTGACATTAAACTTCGTCCATATTAGATTTCAAGCAGATTACAAGAAAGTTGATTTGAATTCAATTAAACTTGAATAAAACTTGATTTACTTTTTTAAATGTTATTTTAAATTAACACAAGTTAACCTGAATATAAACCATATTCTATGTCAAGTTTTATAACTATAAATCGAATTGCAAGAAACAGAAAAATAGAAGGGAGCAAAACCAAGCCTAATACCACAATAATCTTTAATCACGTAATTTCACAGATCAAAGAGAGATATCCTCGTCGTCTTCTCTAGAAATAATTAAACACGCTTTCTTTACATTTCCATGGTCACTAAAGCTTCCAACTTAAAGTAATGTTTGCTAATCAAGAACTAAACAGTTAAACCTTCTTCTGAAGAGAATGTGGGCATGCAATCATGGTAAACGCAGTGAAAACATGGCGCATAAACCTCTGAAAGAAAGAAATAACTGCACCAGCAACATGGACATGTACCAGGGTGATATGATTAAATGAGCAAGTACTTGACTTCACTAACATCAACAAGATATATGAAGTAACATAAAGCCAAGCTTAAAGTGAAACAAAGAATCTTGCTAAAAGCTATACAATGGAGTGTAGTAGCAGACACTAATAAATGTGTGGTTACTTTTTGACCAATCAATTTTCATGTTAAACGTATACCCAAGAGGTCAATGAGGGAACCCATGAAAGGTTAGCCTTAAAAGCTTTGGAATCAAAGCTAAACTTTGGAATCCTATGTGAAATATACTTTTAAATATGTTAGAGCTGATGAAATTCGAAGTTGATTAGATTACACAAAGCTAACCCTATCCGTTAAATATTAAAGCACATAAAGTCGACATATATATATATATATATATATATATATATTTTAAATACCTTACTTTTCCATTGTTGCCAAGCACAAGAGTGATAAGTGGTTAATTTTTCCTATTTTCTTTTTACAGATTAAATAAGATCTTTTAACTCGAGATCATCTCTTAAGAAAATGAGACACGCAAATACCCGTTGAGGTGTACTTTACTAGTCTTTTTTTACTGATTAATGAAAACATATTATAATATAATCAATCTTTAATTTATCAACATTTTTTCCCGTAAACATATGTATTTGACAATAGCATCACATGCGCGAAGGCAAGCTTAGGGTTTATATAAGAATATAAGAGTATCACACAGTAACAAGAACATAAACTATAGAAAGAATGGTTGCAGAAAACATCATGGAGTATCGTGTAACTCTCTATATCAAGAAAGAAAAGAACATAAGTATGCATGGTGATCCGGCCAAGAGAGGTGCTAACAACTACTCTTATATAAGCTGGTTGCTTGTACAAAGAAAGGAGTCAATGATCCATGTCATTCGCTCATCATTCGTTTGGTCAACTAGGGAACCAATAAGAGATGTTAATGACTCAACATCTTTTATCCATAATTTGCAAATGAACTTCGATAATTTAACATTATATATAATATAGAATAAACTGAAATGACGTGATTTTTAATAAAAATATTATTGAATTTAATTTAATATTCAAGTTTTATTTGGATTTAACTGACTCGATAAAAATATGAGTTATAATATCGAGTTATTTCTATATTTAATGATATTTACTTTTTAAATGAGTTAAAAATAAATTTAATTTAAATCAAACTTTAAATTAATGGATTATTGAATTAACCCACAAGGATGAATCAAGTTAATATTCTAGCTAAGGAGAGACCATTCCTGTAGATTGCTGAAAATTATTTGAACTTTGATTTTAGTTTAGCATCCTATATATATAGCCTTGAAGCTATGTGCATCCAATTCTCTTATAGTGTTATGGTGGAATATCTTTTATTCTTGGGAAGATATGATGCTTATTTTGTCAATTTAAAGCCTAGCTGATTAAATTCTCTCAAAGATATCCATTGAATCCAAAATCCATTAATTATCTTGCATTGGTTTAACCAAAAAGATCCCACTGTGGTCCATGAAAGAACTCCTTTTAATTGCTTTTTCAGAGATATGGAGAATGGTGATTAATTTACAGTAATTTTAAGTCAAATATTCCTTGGACCACTGTAAGGAAAAGCATTCTTGTAAACCTTATACTAGAACATTGCCAGAAAAAAAAAGAAGAAATTTAGTACTGGCAAACATATTATAACTCTATTAACAAGGAGAGGGATTTCATAATTAATTTAGCTAAATCAAGCACACCTTAGACTGAACGACAAGGGCTTAAACCTGTCTCAAAACACAAAGACATCGATACCAAGTACAGAACTACATGTCTATATATGTTTAAGGAACCTGACAAATTACTAGCTAATGATATATATAGCTCTCCTTGAACTTAATTTCACTCCCATGATCCTTCTAAAGCTTCTCAGCTTAAGAGTACAGCCATCCAAAAGAACAAAACTAGAGGAAATTAAGAGCAAAAAGATTAATCCAAGATTTCTCATGAGCCTTCGTCTTTAATTCCCTCCTTGCAGCACTGCAGGACCTGGATTTTGGATCATGAAAAAAGTGTATGTTAGCTGAATAAAACTGAAATTTGTATCATCACATGCACGCTCGCGCAGCGTGCGCATATATATATAAGGCCAATCCTTACACAAAAATGCATATCGATGATTAATACGAGGACTTGTTGCTGCTAGATTCTCTTGGTGCATTGCATCTATAGCATTCAGTCCTGCTAGCAAAGTTGTGCTCGTTGCAACCGGACCTGTGAAATTTAAGTTAAGAATATGGAGAAAAAAAGTGCCCAATTGAGTATTTTTTAGATTTGAAAGGTACAAACAAATTAATATGCATTAACCTGGTGCAAATCCAGTCTCCGGATTTCCAATTACGGCTAGAGCCACTGCCTCCGCCTCCGCCGAAGCCATAACCTCTCATCCGTGACATGTCAGCATCAAGTCCACCACCAGAGGATTCATCCTTGGACACACCACACTTGAAGCAGCTTGAACGACTAGCAAAGTTGTGAGCTCCACAATTGCCAGCCGTGCAATACCAATCACCAGGCCTAACATCAGGGCCCGTAAATCCGAATGAGCCCCCTGATGATCTTCCACCGAAACTTCCATAGTGGTCTCTCTCTCCGGGCCTTGGATCACCGCAACGCTGGCATGAGTCCCTCCTTTGAAAGTTCAAGTGCTGGCATGACCTGCAATTCCAATCTCCTGGTCTGCTCATCTTCCCTTCTCCAATATTCCAAACCAGTCAGTTAGTGCATTAATTAAGGAGATGCATGCTACAGTTTTTATAAGCATATCTGTACTGATAAAAATTCTACGCAAAATTAATGTGATTGTGAAGCATGATTTAGTGATACATGGAGCTTGAATCTAAATACCAGGAGAGAAAATGTGACCAACATACAAGCTTTTAGGTCCAAAAGAAGACGGACAAAGTCCTTACCTCGAGAAAGAAGAAAGGAGAAAGAAAGGAACACGTACAGAAATGAAGTGTAACCTAGCTAGTAGTTGAAAGAGCAATAGATTGTTTAAGAACTTGTGATTTAAGTGTTGGGGTTAAGGCTGTTTATATACTTGTTTTAGACCTCGATAATGGGGTAGATTGAGGTAGGCAGAAGAGGGTTCGGCTTTCTTTTTCATATTCTTCACTTTGCTCCCTTACGCGATGTATAACGAGAGATAAAAAATTAGATCTTGCAAACTCTAAGATTATAATCTTAAACTATAGAAAAAATTCATTTTTATATATTCTAAAATTTAATAATTTTTAAAACGGTTATGAAAATAACTTGTAAATTATTTAAATAGGTGCTAAACTAATCTAAGTTGAAAAAAAAATCCTAAAATAACTAAAAAACAAAGAAAATTATGAAATATTTTTTGGGTGTAATTTGGATTTGTTCCTGATCTTGGCTTGCTTTGACAAAAAATTTATCCTACATAATGAACTAATTATAATTAATAAGATAGTTTTGATCCATCCAATCAAATTTTGTAACAAGTTTATCTGTCTGGGGCCTAGCTTATTTCTATGGATTAAGGGCGCATGCAGTATAATTTAGGGCTAATCTTCCTCAGGATTAATTAATTAATTAATTTGATTACATGTAATTGCATAATGATCACTTCGTGTAGAACTAAATTAACATAAAAAACAGTATGTTTAATTGTATCCTTAATTATCAATAACCTATAATTGCCTTGGCTACATATTAATTAGCTCGGGTACGTACTTAATTATTATTTTTTTCAGATGCATTGACATGATCATAACCAATTATCAAGTCCCAGCAAGTTCTGCAAAAGGCTATTGCACTTGTGAACTTGCCCTGGAATCTGTTCTTTAATAATTGAAATCAGAATTCCATCGCTGTAATTCCCTGTCTAAATAATTTGCTACTCTCTCAGAATTCACATATCAATCATTGCAACAATATACAGCATGATGCTCCTAGGTAGCCTGCGGCCTCTGCCTATTGGCATGCATATCAGAATATAGATCAAGGAGTTGAAGATTTTGTGGGATTTATGAGACTCTCCAGAACTGCATCTGCCGCTGTGCATGTCCCCACATACAGTATGTATTGTAACCAGTCGGGACAACATAGCCCTACCAAAATCTTTTTATTCCTGCATACAATGAACCAAAGGAAATTAAAACCTTTTGACTATGGCATTTTAGGGATCTCTAGCTACTTGTTTTCTTACAAAAAGAATGAAGGCAAGTAGAGGGATCGGGGAATATTGGGCTGAGTTAGTGGGTCAGGATTGGATAAGGAGGAACAAAATTCACAACTTATTACCAGACAAATTGAATATTCTACGTGTGTGTATATATATAAAAACATTGGAGAGAAGACCCCACATCTTATGATCTTATCTTAGAATAACAATCTAAGAGGTCATGTCTCCTTTCAATAATATACTTGCCAGCAGTCACTGTATAGGAAAAATGGTGCTTCCTTTTCAATTTTGAATATTCCTTTTATTTTGTACTTCCTGGGACTTAATTGTGGAAGATAAGTCAAAAGGGTTCTAACACAAAACCCCAATTTCTTCCTTCGCTTTTAATTTCTGAATTGTGGATGTATGTATGTATGTATGAATGAATGAATGAAAAGAAAGCTTTGATTGATTTTCACAATAGTGATTATTACAGGAAACAACATTAAATCACCAAGCAATACCTATTGAAATTAATTATGATTATTCCTGCTCAGTATATAATCAGCTACCTAATAGTCATTTGAAGTTAATTTTCCTAACTGAATATGATCGAATTTTACTTAATTATGTCTAGAATGAGATGGCTAGCTAATCATGCCCTCTTAGAATATGTTAATATGTATGTTCTATTTGATATTAGTTGTATTAATTAGGCTTTCTTTTTCCTTACGAGTTTCTTTTTTATTTCATGGTTATCTAGCATTCTCTAACGGTTTATCTCTGTGAAAATAAAGTTGTATTTAGGGATCACTTTCTTAAGATAGAAAAGACATAAACAGTAAATATGGAGATTCTTATTTTAAAAGTGCTAAAATTCAAACTAAAATTATATGTATATATTCTCACAGTCTAGTCTTAGAATTGAAACTTGTAATATCTATTAGGAAACAAATTATTTGCCAATGAGGCCAGCTTGCAAGCTTGATCGATGTTTGAACATGGTTGAAGCAAAAGTAAAAGTTGCATGGCTAGTTGTAAGTTGCAAACTTCAAGGAACGTCCTTTTGCATTCCAGTTAAATAGTAGGATCCCCTCACATTGCTTGGGGGAAAAAAACAGAGCAATAGGGCTATAGCTGCTATCTGTTCTTCTCTGTACAGTATTTGATGGGAAGGTTCGAAGGGGAGAATTAGTGATTAATTAATTGATTAGGAGAGTAAGGTTAAAAATTAAAGAAAAAGAAATTAAATGGTAGAGAGTTTCGATAAAGATAGTCGATGATGGAAGAGAAGTCTTCGAGGTTTCAGATTTTGACCATCTTTTCTTTTTCTTTTTCTTCATCTTCACTCCTGCAATGGCTTTTTCAGTGTCATTTTCCTCCGCTATAGCTTCTCATACTTAATACTATTCCCAATCCCCTCTTGAGTTATATCCTCTAATTAATGCACATTCCCTTTCTTTCTCCTCCCTTTTAAGAAAGAGAAGAAGAACAATTACTGATAAAATTAAATCCAATTAATACCATGCAAGGCAAGTAATACACACACACTCACCCACCATTTTCTTGGGGAGTGTTAAAGAAGGCTGTGGCAAAAACTGTGAAAAAGCAGCAAAAAGCAAGGCGGATTCGATTCTCTTTGGGAAATGCTTCCATGCATGACCATGACCAAACCCTCCCTCTATTGCTCCCCCAACGTATACATATACCTACTCTCTTTCTAAGTCTACTTTCTCTTTTTAATCTCTCCAATTACAAGATGCCAGCTTCCATACTGACACCAGAATTTATATACACTTTTTCCTGTAATTTCATACATAAACATCACTGATGCATTTCCTTTTTCTCTCTTGACGACGTACGTACATGTGACCTTTGTATTTTTGGTTATGGAAAAAGTAAGTAATGCATAAACTTTGGTTCGGTTTTGTTCTCGTGGTACAACGTGGTTTGGTGTCGTTTGTGTCTGTCTCGATTGTAAATTTTAAATTATTTGATTAATTAATACATATTATAAATTTATATGAATTTAAATTATATTTTTTTGAAATCTTGATTAAAATAAAGTTATAATTTTTAATTGTTCTTGCACAACTATAAAAATTACTACATAACATCTTGTTTTCAAATGGCTTGTACCCAGTATTTATATGAAATTAATAATTTCTGTTAGAAAATTTCAGATTCAAATCCTAGAAAAAATAACTATATATCCTCTTAATTTAACCAATCCATCTTCTTCTTCTTCTTCTTTTTTCCTTTTGATCCCTCCATGCGAAGGAACGAAGCTAATTAATTTAATTACATATTTTTTTATTTTTTTTTTGATTTACGTGGGGTGTCCGGGCCAGCTTACGCGCACCACGACTAATCCCCACGGCCCACTGAACACCCTGCAAACCCAGCAGGCAGGTAAGGCAGCGCGGGGCTGACAGGCATGCAACTCCAAGGCTCGAACCCGTGACAGTAGAAGGCGCAGGACGCCATTCCACCGCTGGGCCGTTGCATATTAATTACATATTTGATTTTTAGAAATGCGGGTGTGAGAATTTCTTTTTATGAAATATATTTTATTTAAACAGGCTAGCATCTTTAGTATGTCTGAAATGTTGGGTGAATAGTAAATGAAATTTTCTATATTATCGTAAATGAAATTTCAATATAAAGGAAAATTAGTCATAATTAAACCATGGAATTTTTTCTTAAAATAAAAAATGTTCTACGTGATGCGTGTTAGGATCTGCATGCACGTGAGGGGGTAGAGATGAACGTGATATCATCAACAATTTTAAAAGTCTTCTCTTTTCTTTTGCTTTTTGTTCCTCCGATATCTTTTTATTGTGCTTCTTCAGAGTTCAGACTCCCCAGAATCAACTCTTTGAGCTTAATCTTCCTTAGGGCACAGCCCTCCTCTCACCTGTGAGCAAAGCATTGTGTTTGGTAATTTCCATCCAACTTGCATTAGCAAAGCAAATTAATCAGAGATAGGAATCAATTTCAAATTCCTCATGAGGTGCTTATATGGTTAAAGGTTAGAAAAGGGGAAAACTTTACATGGTATTTTAATTAAGAATCATAGGCTAGGTTCTAGCTATGCAGTTTAATTTAATACATTTAGTATATAATTTCCTTGGGATATTTGAAACCACGACGAGGCTGCTTTTTCAAATAAATTTTAAAACTTAAAAAAAAACTTAGATTTTTATTTTTGTGCTAACATATCAAAATAATAATAAAATATTAAAAAGATATTGTTCAGTATTGAGTCCAATTATACTTTATAAAATTTAAAATTTTTTATTTAAAAATACATCAAATTAATTTTTTATTATATTAAAATGCTGATAACAATAAAATAAAATAAAAATTAATGTAATTTTAGTTAAAAAATATTTTAAAAACATCTACCAAACTCCTAAATAACTAACGTTTTTCAAGTCAGAAATACTTTCAAGAAACATTAAAAACAAACAAAAATTATATCAAACACGCCTGAATTCTTCATACAAAACCGTGGCTAGTAACTCCTAGTTTATGGTAGACAGATCCATGGGCGGTCCGACATTGGGAGTAGGGGTGGCGGCCATCCAAAAACTTTTTCAAATTTTCATGCTTACCTACGTTCTTATCTCTCCAGGTGTTAAAATTTTTTGTCTACTGTTTTTCTTTTAAAAAATTTCTTTGGGCCTAGAGCTATTAGGCTCGTCTAGCCTCTGCATGTACTTTTATCCTTTTCAATCTAATCAAATTTTATCCGTATGCTCTCTTCTTTAATTATTTTTTATTAGTTTAAACCCTGCATCGGCGTCTCGATGGATTTTATTAGATCTTTAAATGTATTTTGTCGATAAGGAAATGTGTTTTTAAATAATCTATAAAAAAAAACTTTGATTTTGATTAATGTGCATTTTGATTAAAAAATAATAGCCAGAAAAATCTTTCGATTAGATCTGTGTTAGTGGGTAACCTTCAAGAACCCTTTGCTTGATTGAAGTTCATAGCTTCCAGGAGCTAGGATCCATCTACGGCCTGCTGCGGATTTAAGCAATGATAAGGGCCTGTGGGCTTTGGTGGGCAAAAAGATTGAAACCTGAAGAACACCACTTTTAGTGTGCAACTGAGCCCATTATGTGAAGGCAGAGCCCAGTCTGATGATGTGTTTTCGCTTCCCCTGTCTCCCGTACAGCTGTACTTCGTCTTCACGTTCGCATCAGATTATGTAACTCAGTTGAGTTGAAGATTCCATCAAACATAGGTGTCATCTAATTCAACTTGAGACGACCGATCTTCAAGCTACAAATCCTCAGATGTTAAAGTTGGTTGAGGTTTTTTAGGGCAGTGATTTAATTGTAATAAAAAAACAAGATTTTAATTAAAAATTATTTAATTGGTGATATTTGTCGAGCTCCAACACCACATGATTATCATACTTGATATAAAATTTCACTTATAAAATTAAAATTGAAAATCGTTAAAGTTAAAATTATCAAGTTAATTTATTGATTACAATCAACTTAAATATATTATTATATTTTTAAAATGTTTCTAGCTAATTTTTTTTTGGTGTTCACCCAAAAAATTTTAATTGAATTTGTTTAGATCAGTTAAATAAATTAGATCATAAATTAAATAAATTTTATAAGATTAATGTTAAAATTTATTTAATTTAAAACTCATGCTAAATCATATATTTTCTAGGTCAATCAGTTAAATCATGTCAAGTTTAATAATAATAAATTGCCCAGCTATCAACTATGGAATGTAAATGTAAAACTTTATTTTGTAGTTTTTTTTTTTTTTTATTTGAGAAATTTGGGATTCATTGATAAATATTTGTTTTTTTAAAAAAAAAAATTATATAGTCTAGCTTTGATTTGTCAACCCAACCCCCAGTAAGATTCAGTTTTTTCTTTATTAATTTATTTATATTTATCCAGTAACTGATGTATTTTTTCATCAAGAAATTATACCACACTCTTCCATATTATTAAACAAACAAACATATAAATAAAAATTATGAAATATATATAAACATACAATTTATTACAAGAAGCAATTTCAAATCATTCACAAACTAAAAAAACCATACACAAATTTGTTAACATGTGTACTACGCACAATGGTTCTACTCACCCGCTTAACTTGCATTGCCCGCAATACATTGCATGCTACCCAAGCCTACATGTAAAAAAAATGGAGTGAAAATTACAATATAAAACTATCAATAAGTTTCAGCACAATTTAAGACACGTGTCCCTTTCTCCCGACTATTTCTCCCCCCGCATGAGAAACTGTGGAAAACTGCCACCGACTTTCCAAACTGCCGTAACTCCAAGTACTTGACACTTGACAGAAGGAGACGGTCCTCTACTTATCAAATCGGGCTTCATGGCCTTTCCAGTATAATACAAATGGAGCCCGTTAAGAGCAAGCCCAAAACAAGTGAGGCCCAACAAGGCATGTAAAAAAACTTCCCGCTCTGTTTTTAAAAAGCCGCGTCAATAGCTTACGTCTCTTTTCTATTTTTCTTTTTATCTTTACTTCCCCCCAAAATAACATCAAAATTAAAAATAGGAAAAAGTAAATACAATTTTTTTCTACTCTCAGTTTCACCCTGAAAGGAGTAGATTAAAAAAAAAGAAGATAAACTACAATGCAGCAATTGATTTCCAGGATTATCAAAATTAGGGTTTCATTACATGGATTCTCCTAAAACCACCACTACCACCACAACAACCACCATCCCCGCCACTGCCACCACCGTCAGTTTATCAGATTCTCCTCCAGTTCAAGTAACTTCATTTCTTGATTAATTCACTCCGCTTTTGTATTTTTGCCTAATTGTGTTTATGCTTGCTGGTTTCTTACAATACAGTGTGACCATCTTAGGTTTTTTATTTTATTTTTTGTAGGAATTTTGTTTGGTTTAATTGCGTTTGTGTGTTTCTTAAGGATCTAGTTGTGATTTATTTTAGTTTAATTTTGTGAAAGGGCTTAAAATTGGGGCTGCATTTGTTTTTTTTTTTTAACAATCTGTTGCTTCGTTGTTTTTAATGATTTCTAAGGGTGTTTCTTTTTTCCTGCTGGTGAAGATATGTGGTTAGCTTGTAAAAAATGATTCCATTCGAGTAATCCACGATCGTAGTTGAAGATATTTAGTTAATCTGAATTGTAGACTTTGTGATGAGAATTTTGTGTTGTTGTAGTAGGTTTTGAAGTCGCATTGGTGGGTTATTGGCTTAAGGATGGAGTAATGTATTGAATTATGTGCTTTTTGCAAACATGTTTTCGTTTCTGAACTAAGGCATTTAGTATTGTTCAAGCATATGGGGATGTATGGAACCTGCGTGGAGATTATGGTTCCTTAATGTATCGGGTGTTAATAAAAACCAGTCAAAGAGAAAATACATCCGAAGGCTGTAATTAGTAGTATTACTCGTATTGTTTTTGCTGCGTGGTGTGTAAATGAGTTGAAATTCCCTTTGGAACCACAATTGGTGGGAAGTGTAAGATTTTGGTTTTCTCCTGTTCTATTTTAATAACTATACCCTTCAACTCGTGGGTGAGTGATTGGTATCTGTTAGTTTTATTTTTGGTTTAATATCGTTAGATGCGCTGTTGCGTTATGAAAATAGAGGGTTCTCCAGAAAGTTTCTTGTGCATGTTATCAAGAATCGTGGATGTTCCCAATTGGAAAAAGGGAAATATGTGGATATCCTGAGTACTTTGCTTCCTCTGTTTCCAGGAATCCCCATTTTCTAACTACATAAGCAATCTATCGCCTATTAAGCCTGTCAACACTGCACATGTAGCACATGGACTCCTAGGAATCAATTCTCCTCCACTTGTCTTCAAGTCACCACACACAGCATCAGACCGTCAAATAAATCTCTTGCGAAGGTTCGAGATTCTAGATTTCACTGATCTTACTGTTTTAAAGGGCTTGAATTAAGGTTTAAAGACTGTTTACGTGACTAGTTTTTTGCTTTCCCAGGTTTCAATATCCTCAGATATCTGGGGCAGAAACATCTAAGATTAATGATGGAAGCAAGAAATCTGTTGATGGTCCGGAGGATATGGGGAGATCTAGTATCTGTTTGACTAGCAGTCTGATTGTTGATGCCCAAACAAGCGACAATGTCAATAACTCTGAACAAGACCAACCTGGCAGCTCCTCAGGCTGTGTTGATGAGTACTTATCTGATCCTGTGGATGCAGATTGTGCAGACTCTGTTAATTTGGTAAACCCAAACGTGAAAAAATCTGATGATGCACTTCAGTCATCAGAAAGTAATTTAACCAACTACAAAATAGTAGAATCTGATGACATAAATGATAAGGGGACGAAAGGGGAGGTGTCTCAGGCCAGGCCTGAGCAAGATGGAGATGATCCTAAGGAGCAGCCAACATCTGAAAATAAGATGGAAAAGATTAAAGAGGAGGGAAGCCTTACCAAACAACCATCTCATGTTTGCCCAAATTTTGGGTCTGACTTGCTTGTAGACCATGCTTCTAGGCAACAATGCTACACTTCAGGGGCTCAGGTAATAACAGCGTTTATTTTCTTTTAAGAAACTAGGAATAGAACGTGTGAACCCTGTTGTGAAAAGATGAGAGTGTTCGCCTTGTAATTTTTAAGGTTTACTTTTTCACTCAACTACTTCCTTTTCAGGTTGCTCATCCACATGAACCTATTCAACTCGTAACATATAATGGTTCAGAGGTATAAAAAGTTTTATCTTAAATTCATCTTCCAAGTTTATTTCCAAAGAGCAGAGAGGCTGATAGACCATGCATATTTCAAATGAGATTTTTTTTTTTTCATTTCATTGGTCAGTTAAATTCATAGCCACTAAGAATCTATAATGAAAAATTGTTATCAGTAGCGGGCTTTATTTTGGTTGTGCTTCCTAATCACGATTTTAGGAACTTTCCTAATTACGAAGTTCTGATGAATCAAGTTCTAGTCCAATGGGCCTCTCCTGTTTAACAGGAATAAAGTTAAATTCACGGAGCTTGCCAATGTCTAACATTTGAGGAGTGATAACTATGGATGGGCATGCTAGAAAAGGCTGATAAGGGAAAATTGTGGTGATTCTTCTTGTGTTGTTGAAGTATACGTGGAAGAAAAACTTTTCTACAGATAATCTATCCCATTCAAGGTTTTGGATTTGCTGTGCTATTCTTCTCATGCGAGTCCATATGATGGCTTTTCTATGGATATCTTAATCTATTCTTGCATGATAAAAACATGCCCCCGATGCGCACTCTCATGGTTTATGTAATTTGGGTCATGCCACTTTAAATGCAAATCATTTGCGCACTTTCACATATCATCATGAAAATAGTAGCCCTCATTATTTCTTTTGTAATCAAAATTTAGTAGGATTTTCTTTCTTGAGTAGTGTAATTGCAATTTAAAATGTAGGCCAGTCAGCTCCAACGCGGCATGAGTAGACGCTGCCTTCAGTTTGAACAAGCTCAACAGGAAACTACAAAGGATGGTACCTATTCTCCAAATCCAGCAATCAATTTATTTGGTTCAATATCACCTGCTTCCAGTACAGAATTGGAGATTTTGGATTCATCTCAGGTGGAGCTAACTATCTCTTCCCTCAAGGAGCAAACTATGACTGCTATGTTTTCCGCAAATATAAGTGGAAAGTCTCCGGTAGCTGTTTCCAAGCCTTCAGGTATTGGCTTGCATCTCAATAGCATTGTCAACACTTTGCCAATGGGAAGCGGTGCATCAGGACCTATCATGAGTCACCATTTAGTGGAGAACAAAATTAGTTGCTCCAAACTATCAAATTTAGTTGAGAGAGTCTCATTAACTGCGGGAGATAGGGTGCTCCAAACTAAGGCTTCACTTGCTACAAGCTCTACCACTTCCGAGTCTTTTCACAACATGGAATCTTTCAATAACTTGCAGCCACCAGAACATCAGGTAACCCCACACAATAAGAGGAGATTTAGTTCAGAGCACGCTGGCAATTTTGAGGAGTTCAGCCCATCAAGCCCCAAGAAGAAAAGGCATGTTTATGTGATAATTTTCATCAATTTTTGTTCCCTCTCTCTCTATGCACGTGCGCGTGTAGTTTGTTCTCCAAACTAAGTTGCACCACTGAACTTCTTATGATCTCCAGGAAGAAAGCATCAAGCACTGATGGTGATGGTTGCAAACGTTGTAACTGTAGGAAGACTAAATGTTTGAAACTGTGAGTGATTTCAAGTTTTCTTGGTAGTCATATTCACATGTGTAATTTATTTATATTATTATTTCTTTTTAACTTTCTCCTATTTGGCCAGATACTGTGATTGTTTTGCAGCTGGAATCTACTGTGCTGCAATTTGTGCTTGCCAGGGGTGCTTTAACAGGCCTGAATATGAAGATACTGTTCTTGAAACACGACAACAAATTGAATCACGTAATCCACTTGCTTTCGCTCCGAGGATTGTACAGCATGTGACTGAGTTTCAAGCAATCGATGTGGTACCAAACCATCTTTTTTGGTTTTTTAGCAATTTCTTTTTGACTGGGAATTTGGTGATCATGTTCGCATTTTCACAGGAAGATGTAGACCTGTTTACACCATACTCAGGGAGGCATAAGACAGGATGCAATTGCAAAAGGTCAATGTGTGTGAAAAAGTATTGTGAATGCTATCAGGTGCAGTATTTTGTCAATACCTGAATTTGTCATCACCTTTGTCACAATTATCCATTTCTCAATATTTCTACCTTTTCTATCTTTTCATGTTTAAACTTTAAAAGGCTAATGTTGGATGCTCCAATGCTTGTCGATGTGAAGGGTGCAGAAATATCCACGGTAGGAAAGAAGGTGAGGAATTATGCAGAAACTAAATTTTGCCTCATTTCTTTGGCTGCCATCGTTTATCATAAACTATGATAGGATTTTGCCCAATTTGGAGTCTCTGTGGTTTGAATTCAAAAAATAGTTGAAAATTCAAGTCTCAGCCTTTGTAGATTCTCCTCCCAGCTCTTTAAGGGATTAAATCTAATGACAACATAACATCTGGAAAGTTATATAAATTCTTCATAATTTTGGCTAAAGATATTTTGTCACATAATGTTTGGATGCACCAAAAATAGAAGTGAACATCACCATTCTACTGGTGGAATGATGACTGATTTTTGTTTATATATTTACAGAATATGCCATGACTCCAGAAATAGTAAGCAACAGAGCTAATGAAGAAAGTTTAGAAGGCATGGCTGATGAGAAATTGGAAATGGTTGCAAACAATAAATTTTTACATGCTGAGCTATACGATCTGCGCAGCCTCACACCACCAACACCATCATTTGAGTACTTCAGGTACTATTTCTTTGATGAAGATGCATTTGTTCTGGAGAGGTTAGAATCTTTTAGTCCAGGTTGTTTTAATAGCTAACTGTTCCTTTTTTCTTAGCCATGAAAGGGATGCACTGAAATCCCAACTCCTTCCTGGTAGGTATGTCTTATCGTCTGAGTCTGATTTTTCTATGCTGCCATCTTATGCAAAATCCGTAAGTTCTCCAAGCAATTCACACGGCAACGACATGCTTCCAAAAACAAGTAAAACCCTGGACATAGTTTCCCATGGTCAGGAACTAGATTATAACATTACTGAAATAACGGGCCAATTCTCACCACAATGTGATGAACTTGCTGATTTCTCTGATCATACTCCACTGCCAAATCCTTCCTCAATCATGATGGCTTCTTCGGCTTCGTCTAAAACGCAGGATAAGGCAAATGTTTCACAACCTCAGGTGTATCCTGGAAGTGCTCGTCTCTCATCTGGCAGTTCTCTTCGTTGGCACAGTTCACCAATTACCCCAATGACTCGGTTAGGTGAGACAAAAAATCAATCACAGGACTCTGATTGTGGGCTTTATGACATTCTGGAAGATGACACACCCGAAATGTTAAAGGATTCTTCTGCCCCTATCACATCTGTTAAAACAAGCTCTCCTAATAAAAAGCGAGTTTCTCCGCCTCACAGTCACATTCGAGAGTTTCAATCGAGCTCTTCAGCAGGCTTGAAAAGTGGGCGCGGGCGCAAGTTCATTTTGAAATCTGTGCCTTCTTTCCCGCCCCTCACTCCTTGTCGCGATTCCAAAGATTGCACCCAACAGAAATACTAGAAATATAGACATTTTCCACTTTAGGTGAGTTTTATTCATGTTTCTTGCCATTAGCAAAAACGTTATTGATAAATATTCTTATCCTTGATTGACCAATGTGCTCCTTTGCATTGCAGTGGTGTTGGATATAATTCCTCCCAGGAAAGTACATATGCAGCTGTGGTCTGAGGCTTTGATTTTGCGCCAGGTTCGGATAAGGACCTCGTATGGTTCTCAATAGATACTTGATTGTCACAATCTTGCTTAAGTAGGTATTTCGAGTGACTCCATGTTCGGAATATACGTGACTCATGCTAGAGATGTGGCCAGGCATCATTATATGCAGTTATTTTTTGCACCGCTCCTTTTCCATCTCCAGTTCGTATCTCTCTGTTATGCAATTAGATGTGTCTATTATCGATTGAATTTCATTAATGGCTGGTGGATAGTACTAAAGGTTGCCCTTGTTGATCAGTGAAAAAACAAAATTTCCATTCTCTTAACCCTAAGTCGTATGAGTTCACAGTGATTTTCTAATGTCCAATCTTATCAAGTAATTTTGACTGCTTCCAGCTCTCTACGTGGTAAAAATCTTCACAGCTTCATTAGACGGTAGAATAATTTTTAACTTGGCCTTCGGTTTTGCTACAAAAACCGGATTATGGATGATCGATTGATTAACTTGCATGCTTGCACAGAGTTGCATCCATGCATAGCCCTGTCAGAGTTTTTATCTGTCCGTTTAAGTTGGATTCGTGAGCCTTTGTGCTCTATCAAGCTTGCCATGGCAATTTACTAAAGCCCAATGCATGGGGCTTGATGCAGGGCCAGTTGTTGTCAAGAGGTCAATTCCTGATTCTCTTTGACACCCAAAACTTAACAGTGAGCCTCTATTCCAAGCTGCCCTAGCTATGTCATGCTTGCCTCAGCCCATGTATATACATATATTTGGGCCTTGAGAGCTTGGGCTAGCTTCTAGCCATGCTTTGCTCCAAGACGGCTTTATGAAAACTGGAAAAACATTATTCGTCAGATTGTTTTGAATTGTTAGTCGTTTATTGAACATTTGATTAAGAAACTTTCTCTGGCCTTGACATTATAAATGCTTCTTGATATGATCGAAACAATACATCATGAAAGAGTGAGAAGCCAGCCCATAGCTAGCCCTTTGTACCTGAAATCCATCTAATGCTGGTAACCTCACAGATACATCATTCTCAGTCAAATAGCTCATAAAATTTCCTGGATTCAGAGAATGAAAGAATCATCCATGTCCCCCTTTCCAACTCTCTAGATGCAAAAGAGAAAAAAAAAAAACCCAATAATACTAAAAAAGCCCATGCTAGCCATCAGAATATGATAGGAAGCCCAAACAAAAAAGAAAATCAACTGAGAAAAGGAGTTTATTTAAGAAAATGACATCGAGGAATAATGAATTAAACCATGATCTATACCACAAACCCCACACCATGCATATATTCTGGAATGCCTTTCCTATCCATTATACATTCTTCTGTAACCCCGTGTGCCCTTGCTCCTTGACAGTTCTTTTTTAAGACCGTGGCCCGTCGAGACCTGACCTCGTGGTAAGCCAATTACAAACTTCATCCATCTCTTCAGGGATTGTGTAATGGCCAAGCCTGCATGGAAGTAGAACATTTATTGTTATTATTATTATTATTATTATTTGTGCCAGTAACAAAATGTTTATATAGTTGGATATGCTATAATGCCTAGTGGGAGATAGATATACCCATTATAGCTTCTAAATGTAAGATTTCGGAATCCAGCTGAACTTAATGCTTGTGCTGATTTCTCTCCATGTTGATGTGCAACCACATCATCACCTGCGACCAGAAAGTTAGATATGGACTTACTATAGCTCGGTAAACGCAGCTTACACCATTATGCTATAAAGGACCAATCAGCAGTTAAAAAGCCTAGACAAACAGCGAGTTCACTTCTCTGGAACTGCATACAATATTATCTTGTTTGTCCATTTCAAGTATTCTTAGAGTATAAGAAAATTTAGCTTCATGTAAATGGTATACTATGATTTATTGTTACAAATTGTTTGCAAGTCATACGCATTTCTGAAAACAAGCATATTTTCTTACAGTACATGCAAATATGACGTTCTACCAAAGTTATTAGAAATGCAGATAGCAAAATTTGTTCTTGTCTTTCCATCTGCTTCTCAATGAAGATATCCTTAATGAAAATGAATGCATTCAAACCCGTGGCCTGTGGGATGAAGGCCAATACCTGAGCCATGGCAGAGCAAGATGGGCAAGGATGCTGCACGTCTTGCAGCTTCATCTGATCTTTCCATCCGGTTCCTCAAGGTCCTGCAAGACAGGAAATAGTTTTCTGAATAGATTGCTTAACCAACACCTGTATTTCATCTTTTATCATGTGTCTAATCATGGTTAAGGTGTTTATGTCGGTTCACATGTCAGAACTCTGAAACCAAACCTTGAACATGGAAGCCAGCCACTTAGACCAACAACTACACTTAAGTTGATTGGGTACAGGTTTCCATTCCCATATTGCCCTAAAATGTGGCATGTGGCAGAGTAGAGAGCGGTTGCAGCTCCCATACTGAAGCCACCTACACCAAGTTTGACTGAAAAACAATGATAAAAACACTGGTTACTTACTGAACCACTTGAAGGTGCAGTATTCAACATTGACATGCTAAAATAAGTGCAATTAAGATGAAACAGGCATATCAATATGGACATCCATATTTCCGACCAATTTAAGAAAACATGCTTCCAACCTCTCATGCCTCGGTCGAAGTATTGTGGCCATACCTTATTATATTTGACTAGAAATACAACTAAATAAGTGGAGCGCATTTCAAAATGCATCTGACAGCCTTTTCCTGGTGATGCATGACAAATCCACATGCAAACAGGACCAACAAACCAAAAACTTTATGGATGCACGATGAAGTTTATTGCATGCTAAGAATATTTGCAGATTGAGTTATCACAATGATCATACAAGGAAAACAGTGAGGTCTTTTGCTCAAATCTCAAAGCACACTCAGATAACAAAATCGAAGACAACCCCCCACCCCAAAAAAAAACAACAGCAAACAAATGAATAAATAAATAGCTCAGTGGGTTTTAAATAGTTCATAGAAATGAGACTGTCAATGTAAGAAAGAATGGTAAGCTTCTTTGCTCTCCTTCGGACACGTAGACAGCCAAAGTACAGAGCAACAGTGGAAGAGCTTGCAGCATGTTCTCAAGTATACCCTTTAGTTCAAGCATTGTATTGGAGAAACACATTAATACCATTTTGATCTACTGAAGCCTCTCTAAGTTTACGACCATGAATTGCCCTCAAGTCCAGGACAGGCGGCTAAATGGCACTGAAAAGCTACTTACTATCAGCAGGCTCAGTCGATAAAAGATTTGCAACATGTGCTGCTGAAGCATCTAGCCCCTCCAAATCATCTGGGGCATCTTCGGAAATATCCCCAACATCAAACCCTGAAATGAGATACATAAGCTATTCAGACCATCTTCTCTACTGGCACTATAGCTAAAGACATGAATGAAGACTTTCATTTTGACAGGATACATAAAAACAGTTGCAGGTTAGTGTCATGCAAGGTTAGCTTATGACAAGTAATGGAGCTTGCAGCCATTTAAATTTTGTGAACTTGACGAAAAAAAATCCACAAAGTAGTTCTTACAAGCAGTGCATGGAAATCCACCAAATATTGCTACTGGCCTGGTTGGAGCAGTTGGGCATATCCATTTAATCTGCCACATCAAATTCAAACAGAACCATATGATTAAGTTACTTTCGTCTGCTAAAAATATATTTTTCTGAACATGGAAGGATTAAGGCATACAGTGATGCATGTTGCATATGTGCAAGTAGAAGCTGTGTAGCACTTATAATAATAATTATACTTACATTTGGAAGAGGAAGGGTTTCCAAGAGCTGGGACCAGCTGCAAAACAAAGCACAGAAGGGGGAAATTCATTCAGTCACCATAAGGTACTCTCCAAACTCCCTCGACAACACATCAAAATCCAATTGCAAAGGGGTCATTACAGCTATTCAAGAAGTTTGAAGGCATCTTATTATAACTTGGGAAACACCTTCCAACATCTGGGGACCACCCTCAAAGTTGAGCACTGGGCCTCAGCAATAATGGTAATAGTATAGTTCATATTATATGACATTATCAATCTCATACTTGATCTTCCCTAAACATATTCTAAAAAATGAACAATTAAACGATTAAAATTATTATATCATTAGTAATATAATTTCTCAGCCAATTGAAAGGACAAGCTAGTGCAGGAGCGGTCCCCTATTCTAAGCCTTGGCATATCCACATATGGCTTTGAGCTTAGATCAATGGAGGAGATGGAAGAAAAGGACAGTTAATCGTGTTTAAACAATTCATGCATAATTTCCCTCTCCAACAAATCAATCATGATAAGAATCTTGTGGAAAAGGACACAAAGTTCAAGAAGTTAAACAAATGCCAAAAATTCCAGCAGAACAGGACAAGTTATTGACATTCCATAACTCTCCCTCTCCCTCTCCCTCTCTCTCTGGTTTTGTAGGAGGAAAACAAGTCCATTCTCACATAGGGCATATGCTCAAGATAAAGAGAATAGAATTTCACCAGGTGTTGTTCATGAAGCAGGATCACACTTAGTGATAATGATAGATGCTATGAAAAAAACTGGTGGTCCTAATCCTGATAGCTGCCATTCCATGCAGATTCAAATAATCCACAATTCAGACAATAGACAATTAACTAAGTTGCTTCTGATAAGAAACAATCAACTTCCAATTGCATCAATAAACCAGCATGAAAAATGAGTTCTTCAGCTAAAAAAGTTTCATATGGAAACCAATAAGAGAAAGAAAAAATTAACAGCGATAAAAGCACCAGTTCACGGAATAAAGCTAGCATTATCACCTTGAGCCCTTATCACCAAGGCCATGCAGCCAAACTATAGTGGCCTGGTGCTTTCCTTTAGGCCTCACCACATGGGTCCTTCCAAACTCAAATGTTCTTGTAGTATTCCTACTGCCTGAAATGTTGAAATTGATGAATTCAAAAAATACCTAAAGCCCACACGACCCTCACACACACAGACCATAAACAAGAATGGCAACAAAGACTAACCAGATCCTACAGCGGAGGTATTGTAGCTCATTATATTCCACCAAACAAACTTAAACTGAGCAGGATTTTTTATGAATGTTCAAGTTGAGCTCTTGAGTTCCTGCAATGAATAAAATAAAAATTGACCACACCTCTATTTATAACCATATAAGAGGGTGAAGATGGAATATAACCCACTAATCCACATCAACACCTCTTACTTGCACCAGTTATACACTGCCTCAAAACTTCCACAAAGAAACTACCAGAAAGTGAAAGGCACCCCGGAAAAGAAGAAAAAGAAAGTGACAAGAAATATATATATATATATATATATATATATATATATATAAAGCAGCAGCCTTTCATGAACAACGAATCCACACAGATCAAATTGGCACATAGATGCAGAAAATGAGCTAACAAAGACTTCAAGGTAGCAATGCAAAGACATCAAGAATCTATTCTTTGTGGACAGTGCACAACTAAAGTGCTTCAACTATAGCAACCCAGGAATATATACAAACATAACCACAAATAGCAAATATTTCCCTTATTATTTCAAGAAAACAAAAGGAACCCGTCTTTTTCAATTTTTGAAGTGCCTAATGGATACCCATTAGCATGCAAATCTTGAAGTTGAAACCTTCAACTTAGTTTCACCGTGAGCTTGCTTGTTACATGTCTGTCTATGAAGATCTGAATTAAAAAAGAAATAAAGAAAAAACAATAATAATATTGAATATGGAAAAGTGGGGTTTAAGCTTTTCAATGGCACCAACCTGTGTTAAGAATAAAACCCTTAAAAGCATAAGGCCTTTTTCAAATTTCACTTTCCTCTTTCTCTCTTACAACCTTTGTTTTGTTTGCTTCGTTCACATTGACGGTGGAACCCCCACAGCACATATGCGTCCAAAATATCGATGGTCTTATGGTTTTCTTGCAACCACTATTTCTATGACCAAACTACCCCTCTAGCATATCTACACATCCATTCCACTACAATAATTTTTTGGGACAGTAATCCTCTAGATCAGGAAGTAAGCTTCTCAAGATGAAGATTTCATGTTTAAAACCTAGGTGCTAGTAAGAGATATTAATTAATTTAGCATATAAGCTATTTTATGCACAAAATATGGATTAAGGTATTAATTAATCGGTTTCATCAAACCTTCTAATTTAATATTAGATTAATTGGATCTAAATTTTAACATAATTTATGATCAAATCAATTTTTTAATAATACAATTAAACTTATATAAATCAACTGTTTTAAGAGCATGAAAATCTATTCATTAATAAATTCAAGTTTAAACAAAAATAATATTTAATCGAGATTATTACTTTATTAAGACTATACTTATATTTTTTAATTCATATATATATATATATATATGAAAGACAGGATATTCTACGTCAAAACAAAATCATGATAAACCACAGCCACCGGTAAATATCAAGATTGCATGATTGAATTATTTATGACTATACATAATTTTTTTTAGCGCCACCGTTTTTTCTACTTGTTAAAGTTGTATTTCGAATTGATTTATTAGGAAACAACATGCCCCGACAGTAACATTTAAGAACAATAATAAAATAAAATAAATAATACAGTTTAACTTATTAGGTTTTATATTTATTTTTTATAAATAATTAGTTTCATATTTATTTTTTATAAGTTATTAGTTTGATTTTTACAAATCTCAAGGTTATTAGAGGTTTACGTTATCGTTAATTTCAAAACTCGTAGAATTAGTCGAGATATGGGCAAATTAATCTAGAAATCTATGCTAATAAAAAAATAAAAATAAAAGTAATGTAAGAAGATAAAATTGACTTTAAAAACCATGTAAAACTCTTAAAATAAAAAAACTAATTAAACCCTATCATAAAATAAAATAATAGATATTTGAGTATGGTAAAGAAGCAGTGCACTCTAGTCTATTGTGTTTTTTAATCAGTTTTTATTTATAAAAAAAAAAAAGTTATATTTTGATTGAATTTTTAATAAATATTATAATTACACTGCTTATTAGAAACAATTGAGTTAAAACTTGTAATTTAGATAAATTTATATCAATTATTTTTTCATTGTAGAAAATTTGAAATAGTTCGCAGTATAATACTGGTCCTATATAGTTTATATCTAAAGTTTGAACTATTCATGAGTTTTTTTTTTTAATTTTTTCAATTTAAACTTTGAAATGAAA
>NW_011500227.1:0-5429 GCF_000495115.2 Populus euphratica
TATGTAAGAGCAGGCCCAACCTGAAAGGCTTGCCTAAGAGACAAAACAATGAATCGAAATATAACCGGCACCACCGTGACCAGACAGCCCAACAGGTCTGAATTGATGTCAATTATTGGATGGGCAACGAAGTCGTAATGGGCGTTTTCTACAGTGTTTTAAAAGTATTTAAAAAAAACAATTTATTTTAAATTAATAAATTTTATTTTACTGTGCTGATTTTAAAAATAATTTTTTAAAAATAAAAAAATATTATTATTATGTTTTTCTAAATAAAAAATATTTAAAAAATAACCATAATTATACTTTCAAATAAAAACAAAGAAGAAGTGTGGTTGATTTAACTGCTAGAATCAAGTTAGTTTTTTAGTTTTTTTATATTATCTTTGTGTTGTACCTCTATTGGTTAGCGAGTATTGCATATCGGAGACCGCAAGTGTGACTCTTTTAGACGCTATATTTCTTTTAAAACCCTCCTTCAGATCAATGGATCTGGCTGTCATGGGAGAGGAAGAGAGGGGGTCATCTATTTTTTGACAATTTAAATATTATTAACGTATTGACCAACGAGTATTAACAATGAGCATATTATATTTTATTGGTAATTCCATCTAGTTTTTTTTTTTTTCATTCTTTCATTTCTAATTATAATTTTCTCGGTATTTAATTATAAAAATTCTCTGCTGGCATGCATCGACAAACAAGCAAAGAAAGATTTCATCACTAAATGTCACGTAATTTAAAGACGGATTTTGTTTCATCGTTAGTTTTGTTTTGTTTTGTTTGTATTTGACTTTTTTCTTTTTGTTTTTGATAGTGTTCCATGTCAAACATAAATATGTGCATGAGACATTTTAAATCACGGATAAAATCTAGTAAACGATAATTGATTAAGAACCACGATCACAACCACCAATTTTGTTTATAACTGCAATTTCAAGCACGCAAAACAAATGCAAAATCTTCTGTCGTTTCTCATGAACGCCAAGCTAGAAATATCCATAAACAACCGCCTCTCCTCTGACGTCCCATTCCTTCCATATAGCCTTCAATATTTTCCACCGTCGTCCATCTAACTGCTCAGATCTCACCATCCCAGAGTTCCTCGAGGGTCTTATATGGGCTGAGGGTCTCGTGGACAAATGAAGTACCCCTGAGCAGTCTTGCCTGCAGAAATGGGATTTAAAACCATCAGTCAAGAGCAAATTCTCTTATGACCACAATACTTTCAGAGACAACTTAAAACCCACTTAGTATAGCGACCCGCAAACCGCAAATTTCTCTAAATAAAACGCAACAGATTCGTCAAATGGGAACTGTATCTTGGGGTTTGCAGCCAATCGCATGTTTAGCCATGCTACCATTTATTAATATGGTAAATCCACATTAACAGTAGCAACACCAAAGTGCATTAGGATACTTGCCTGCTCAATCTTCGAGAACTGGTCAATCAGGTCCTCTGGAATAGACCATGTAAAGACATCAAAGTTCTCCTTGATCCATGCTTCATGTGTACTCTTAGGAAGCACGCTATGACCCTTTTGAAGGCCCCAGCGCAGGGCAACTTGAGCAGGAGTTTTGCCCAATTTCTCTGCAACCATATTTAGATATGGGTTCTTGAGTACATCGCTCTTGAGCCATGTGGTGCCAGGAGATCCTAGAGGTGAATATCCCTGAAGGAAATACATGTAAACAAATGAGAGCATTATAGTCTTGAAAAGAACTCTTGCCAACTTACAAACAAAAAGCTCTCAGAAAGAAGCTGCTGAAGCAGGCAAGCAGCTGGCTACTCACAGAAAGGTGAACTCCCTTGGATTGACAAAATGCATGAAGCTTTGCCTGGTTCCATGCAGGATGGCATTCCACCTGATTCACAGCAGGAGGAACACGTGCAACCTCCAGCAAATCAGCCAGTTTCTTTGTGGAGAAGTTACTCACACCAATAGCACGAGCCTTGCCAGAATCATAGAGTGCTTCCATCGCTTGCCATGTCAGAGGAAAATCTGGTTGGACAAAGTTCTCAGGCTTGATGCCAATCGATCCCTTCTTCATCCGAACAGGCCAGTGTATCTACAAAATTGAGCAGCCTTTACAATTCAATGACTTCATCAATTACATACCTGTCAATTGAAACTTGAATGCTAAAGTATATATCTTTAGTATTGATACTTTGATTTTCTAGGCTGGACAGAGACAGAGAAAGCTGAATTCAATAGCTTCAATGATTTAGCGGTAATTGCCGTACTTTCCTCAAAGGCACCCAAAGGAGTATTTAAATTCTCAAAATTCTAATTGTATCTTACACATTATTTGGATCATGGCAGGTACGGTTTCTATCAAGGTAAGCATGCAAGCAATAATGAAGCATCGACTCAACAGCTAAGTTAATAAGAAACAATAATAGTTGTAGATGGCATATCCTTACCGAAGTACTAGAGTTCTCAAAAGAATTAAGCTCTGAAAAAACTAAAGACTTACAAGATACAAATCAACGTAATCAAGTTGTAGATCCCTCAAAGTTCCTGCGAATGCCTCTGACACATCTTCTGGAGCATGATTAGAGCACCTGTATGGATTATCTTATTTTTTTTAAAACTCAGCAAATGGGCACCAAGCATTATTGAACCATTAACCAATACCTAACCACAGGGATAGCACCTCTCAGGAAATTTTCCCATGGTAGGGTGTGGAAGAGATAGAAACAAACCAGAGTTTTGAGGTAATAAATAAATCCTCGCGCTTCACCACGCCTTCTTGGAAGAGTTTCTTCAGAGCCAAACCAACCTAAAGGACCAATTCCAAAAATTAGAAGCTACTGCTCAAGCATAACTCAATAACTCCATGCTTAAGGTAAGAGTCATTTACTTTAATTCAGGAAGAACAACAAAAACGGTGCGCAACAAATCGCCATAGATCTATAGTTATAGGCTTATAGCCATCACAATGAAGATCACGAGCCATCATAACAGTAGGAATCATCATGATCATCATGTTTTGTTAGGGATGATCACGATGATTCCTACAGTTATGATGGCTCGTGATCTTCATTGTAATAACCTTCTGATATCAGTTGCAGTTTCAATTTCAGCTTTCCGTTTTCTTTCTTCATTTTTTTTAGTGTTTCAGAATTTTGGAAATAGAAATAAAAATCGAAAACTTTTTTACTTTGGACTTTTGTTCTACAAGGATTGAAACCGAACCATTATACAGGGGGCAAAAAAGGAAAAGAAAACTGACGGTGACTAGAGAATCCATAATAATAATAAAAATAAAAGCAATCACCTCCTCCTCATTTTCATAAGCTTGAGCACAATCAATATGGCGGTATCCGATCTGCATGGGAACTAAATAAATAAATATATTTATAAAAAACTGAAAGGCTAGATTAATAATAGGAAAACCTTGACGGCGGCAGTCACGGCAGCACCGACGACACCTGGATCAGACTGCCAGGTGCCGAGCCCAACCGACGGCATCTTAGCTCCTGTGTTTAATTCGAAGAATCGTATCTCATTTGCCATTTTTTCGCTGTGTTTTTAATAGCAATACGCAGATTCAGAGCGGTAAAATTAAAAGAAACAAAAAAGGGCGAAAGAAAACAAGTGAAGAGAGAAGGCCTAGGGGCGCAAGTGAATGAAGGCACGTTGTTTTTGCTTATAAAGAAAACCGGCGGCCTGAATCAGAATTCAGGAGCCACGTGTAATCATTTATCTGGTGTATTACTACGTAGCTTACAGCTACCACTACTCTGTGATGCTTATCGGAGACGTCGAAACTTAAAAGTGTAGATTCGATTTAAATGAATGGTTTTCGTTAAAGAAAATTAAAAAAAAAAAGGGAGGGAATGGAAATGTAAAGGGTAATTACTTGTCTGATATGCTCCAGTTAGGTTCCTCTTAAATGAAAAGTTTTTAGAATTTTATTTAAAAAATATCATTTTAATTTTTTTAAATTATTAAATAGATATTATTTTAAAATTAACACCAGTTAACTTTATAATTTATAAATTAACTTAATAAGTCGGGGATTCACCAGCCAAGTTAGATCTGACACTCAAGCATGGTAACACTCTTTTTTATTTTCCGCTCTATACCCAAATATCAAAATCAATGCTGAAAATCTTTTTTTTTTTTGATAATTTTACATTCAATAAACATATTTCCTTAAAATTTCATAAAAAGATCTTTTTTATAATAAAAAAAAATTAAAGATGGAAATTAAAAAGGTTGCATATACACAGCCTTTACTTCTCATTGTCAGAGTTAAATACAGATATGATAAAAAAACCAACACCAATCAAATTTAATTTTCACATTGTAGATGCACTGTTAGATGTTTCTTTTTCACTGTCCGTGTGGGCTGGGGAACGGAATATTAAATCGGCCGGTGAAGGTCCCTCTCAGATTCTGCTTCTTGTTCATTTGCTTCTTGGTGAAAGCGACTCGCTGATGGTATTTAGACGTCATTTATGTTGATGGGAATACATGCTTTGAGGGGCCGGCCGGCGCCAAACCCCTAACGAGAATAATAATGTCACCATATAGCGCCTAGAAAACACTTATACAATCTGAAGCTTCGCAAGAAAACAAATGCTTCGAGATGGCAGCTTTTCATGGTTAAAAAGAAGAAAAAAATATAGAAGTTGTCACAGATGGATAAATTATTCTTTATCCTTTGAAGTTTGAAAATTTGAGCATTTTTGTTAACGGATAGTGAAAAAAATTAGAATACGACGAGGGTAATTCAGGGTAATTTTCTGTGTTTAGATTCTGGCCTTATTTAAGGTTGTATGGGTTGCACTTGTTTCATTATTTTTAAAAAATATATTTTTTTAAATTATTTTAATGTGTAAGTGTTAAAAATAATTTTTTAAAATTAAAAAAATATTATTTTAATATATTTTTAAATAAAAAATATTTTAAAAATTAATTATTAATAAACTCTCACCTAATTCACCCTTCTAGTATTATCATTATTAAAAATAATAATAAATAAATAACCTTTACCCGTCCAAAAACCAAATTGCGTTTAGAATAGTCGAATGGCGACTAAATTGAGGATAGTCCAAATAAGTAGGTACTCACCATTGCATGCGTCAACATCATTGTATTGTTTTTATTAGAGCATCTCTAATAAAAAAATACAATATTAAAAAATTAAATAAAAAAATAACTTTTTAAATAGTATAAATATAACTTTTTGAATTATGCATATTTCAATATTTCAATAGTAAAAAACTATTTAAAAAAGTTATTTATATTTTAATATATTTCATATTAAATTAATTTTAATATAATTATAACTAATTTAGATATTTTATATATAATATAATTATGATGTTATTAATTATATAATTAATATGAATAATTTATAAAAGTAATATAAAATTAATGAAGTAATATGAAAGTTAAAAAATATAATTTAAAATT
>NW_011500227.1:5931-17837 GCF_000495115.2 Populus euphratica
AATATTGTCAATCGTAATAGAAAGGAAGGTGAGTTAAGGTTATATAATGATTAATTTACAGAAAATCCTAAATTCACTGAAAGTCAATTTCGAAGAAGATTTAGGATGAGTCGTCGTCTTTTTCTTTGGATCGCAAATGCAGTGGAAGCTCATAATTCATATTTCAAACAAAGGACAGATGCTCTTGGTGTTCTTGGTTTATCTTGCCTTCAAAAGATAACTGCAGCTCATAGAATACTTCATATGGTATTCCTGCAGATCTTACTGATGAATATCTTTGAATTGGAGAAACCACTGCAATAGAAAGTCTTAGAGCTTTCGTCAAAGCAATCGTAGAAGTTTTTGGTGATTGGTATCTAAGAGCACCAAACGAGGCTGATATTTGTCGATTATTATCAATTGGAGAGCAGCGTGGGTTTCCAGGTATATTAGGGAGCATTGACTGTATGCATTGGAAATGAGAAAAATGCCCAATTGCATGGCATGAGATGTATACTGGTCATTGTCGTGAATCAACTATAATTCTAGAGGCGGTGGCTTCACAAGATCTTTGGATATGACATGTCTTTTTTGGAATGCCTGGATCATTAAATGATATTAATGTTCTTGATCGGTCACCTATCTTTGCTGCACTTGCTGAAGGTCGTACTGCTCCTGTCAATTATACAATTAATGGGTATGAATATACAATGGGATACTATTTAGCAGATGAGATTTATCCTAATTGGTCAACCTTTGTTACGACAATCCCAAGACCATTAGGAGCAAAGAGAAAATATTTTGCAAGCAAGCAAGAATCTATAAGAAAAGATGTGGAGCGGGCATTTGGGGTGCTCCAATCTCGTTTTGCAATTGTACGTGGACCTGTTCGATATTGGGATGAAGAAACGCTTGCATATATTATGAAAGCTTGCATAATATGATTATTGAGGATGAAGGAGCAATGAACCTTGGATTTGACCATGAGCATGAAGTCAATTCCTTTATATCAGTGTCACATTGTAAAATACCAAAACTACATGATTTTCTTCAAACTCATAATCGAATTGGGGATAGAGCAACTAGCTCTCAACTACACAAAGATTTGATTGAACATGTGTGGGAACAATATGGCAACGAGTAGAATCTTTAGATTTTAACTTCTTATGTTATCATAATTTTCAAGTTTTTTTATGTTTTTTTTGTTATTATGTTTGTTATCTTTTAAATTAATTAATCCTACTTGTTATTGTTAAGTGTTAGAGGAACTTTGAAAAAGTATTATGAATTGATATCAATTTCATAACAATGTATTTAAAATAACCAAGAATTTTCTACATATTTAATTAAAAATACATTACATTACAATAAATCAATCAAAGTTAATTAAAAATCAAAACCCCTCTTTTGCATAATTTCTAACTTTCTATTTTGAAAATACGCTGCAGAAATTGGATCCAAATTAGAAATATCCATTTTCATAATTTGTTCTTCTTTCTCAATCCTGTCCAATTCTTGTTTCTTTTGACTTTGTTGAATCATCATGGCTTGTTACTCTAACATAATTTTCCTGTCTTGTTTTTTCTAATCCTCAATTTCAACTAGAGTATCCCTGAATTGTTGCAAGAGATTCGTTACAGTTACATCCCCAACTTTATCTTTTCCTTGTTTACATTTAAGTCGTTTCTTTGCAGCCTTCTGACCGATTGGTCTATCTTGATAAATCAATGGTTCACTATCTTCTCCTAAACTAACAGAATCAGGGGTAGATGGAGTTGATGAAGCTGGACTTGCATTGACATGACCTTTTTGTTTCTTGTTTGACCTTTGATGTTGACTTGCACGCTCAAATTGCCATTTGAGTTCTTTTCTTAAGATAACCCAGCAATGTTCTAGTTGAAATCGTTTGCCAACGTAAGAAGCATACATTTGCCGAGTATCATTAATTTGGTAAATAAATAAATAAATAAAATAATATTAAAATATATGTTAAACAATTTAACATAGAAATGAATATTAACATTACCCTTGATTCTTCGGTCATTCTACTTTGCTGACGATTTTCAATTTGAGTAACAAATCCAACAAATTCACCGACTTCTCTATTCATTTCTTGCCATCTACTTGAAATGCTTATTTGTGAACGATTATTCAAGTTTCCTCCATTATCTACAAAGCAAGCATGTACATGAGCCCAGAACTGTTTTGTTTGTTGTTCAACTCCTGTAATTGGATCCTTGCTTGTATTTAGTCATGCAGAGACAAGTAAACAATCCTCCTCTGGTGAGAAATTTTTACTTCTTTGTGATTTTTTTGCCGAATGGACATTTAAATTCGAGCATGTTAAGTCATCAATTAATTGATTAGAATCACTTGGTTAAGAGAGAATATCTTCTCACTCACTCATAAGAAAGTTGGTAAAAAAGTTTGGAAAATTTGAATTCATCTACATTAAAAAAAAAAACTCAAGTTAAAACCTTACAAGAGAGTATAAAAGAAGCTCACATTCAATGTCTAGCAATTTTGTAGTTTTCATACATGCGAATTAATAATAAGCATTGCCTCCTACTTGTTCTAACATAACAATTTGACCATTTTTTGGAACTAAAATAGAATCGATATACTAGTTTAATTGTATTTTTAAAAAGACAAAATATAATTGACCTCAAATTAAAACAAACAATCAAAAATAAATTTTAAATATGTAACTCTATCTTTTTATCAATATCAACTACCATTATTAATTCCTCTCAATTTTATCAAAGATAACAACATAAATAAAAATTGTCTTTCTTAATCCATATTAAAAACATAAAATAATAAAGAAATAAAACTCATCACAAATATTAAATTAACAACAAAAGGTCTAAAAAATCAAGAGATATAAAAAAAAATAGAAAAAGCTTTTAAACAAGCATACCTTTTAATTTGAGCTAATTAACACAACTGATGTTAATAATTAACCGGAGAATAATTGATTCTTATTTTTTTTAAAATTTGAGAGAAGGGTGAGGCACAATACAAAAATTTAAAACTACAAGTTTTTTCTTCAAGTATTTATAGAAGATTTCTTCTATATTTTTTTTAAAAAATGTTGGCCACCGCCTATAAAAATAGCCGCTGGCCAACAATTATTATTTTGGCCATTTCTACAGTTAAATATAGAAATGGTTGTTAAGTAAACAAATAGCTGTTGGAGCTGCTCTTAACTTATAGGTTAACTTAATTTTTTTTTAATGTAAACATATTTTGTTAATATGTTTTTAAATTAAATTATATAAAAATTAATTTGATATAAACTGGTTTACTTGATAAATTCAAAAACAATTAATAAAAAACCATTTTAATTTTAAAAAATAGATCAACATCTCTTTTAAAATATTAAAATAAAAACACATTAACTCGATTTGAATTAACTTAAGTTAACCTATCAAATTCACTATTTAAATTATGAAATCATGTTAACTCTATAAAAAATAATTAAAAATTATTAAATTCAACTCTCAATCAATCATGTATATTGAATTATAAAATTAAAAATAATACTTAACTAAAAATATAAATTGATTTAACTCAGTATAACTTAGCAAACAGAAATTGTAAAATTGAAACAATATAATAAAAACAAAATTAAAACCATAATATTTAGATCTTCAAACTAGCATCAAGAATGATCCACCGACTTGACTAAATTAAGGATATTCTGATAAGATAGGTACTTATAATTATGATTGCAAGCATGTATAGTCATTATTATTGTTCATGTTACATTGTAGGTTATATTAAGTTTTTAATGTAAAAAAATCTAATAATGTTAACGTGTCTTTTAGAAAAAAAAAACTATATGAGAATTGATTTTATATTAACTGATTGACTTGATAGATTCAAAGACAACTCAATAATCGATAAAAATATAATTTGGTTTAAAAAGATCAGGATGACATCCTCTTTAAAATATTAAAATAACAACATATTAGATTGACTTAAATTAACTCGAGTTAATCTGTCAAATTTGTTATAGATTATGATAACTTTTTAGAAAACAAATAAAAAACTATGATAACTTTTTAGAAAACAAATAAAAAACTATTAAATCCATTTCTTAATTAATTCAATGTTGAAGAATGAAATTGAAAATAAAACATAATAAAAAAATAAGTTAAGTTACCATATATGGATCATAAAAACCAGAATAACTCTATAGAAATGAAATAAATAAAAAATATGAAACTCAATTCTTAATCAATCAAATATTGAAGGGTGAAATTAAAAAAAAATAAAACAATGACATAAAAAACTACCTGAGTCAATTGAACAAACCTGTGATCAAGATTATGAAACTGAGATAACCTCGTAGAATGTAAATTGAAAAACATTATGAAGTCTAATTTTTAATTATCCTAATATTAAAGGATAAAATTAAAAAAAAATCCAACTAAAAAAAGGACAAAAAGAACTCGAGTCAAGTAGCCTAACTCACGACACGAGTTATAAAACTATGATAATCACATAATAAATAAATAAAAATAAATAAATCCCAATCAATCCATTTTTTAAGGATTATTTTTGAGAAACTAAACAAAAAACATAAAATGTTTATCTATCAAGCCTAGGTCAAAAGATCAGGAAGACTCCTTAGAAAGTGATTTGAAAAACATGTTAGAGTTTAATTTTTAATCAATCCAATATTAAAGGATAAAATTAAAAAAAATAGAAAATAATAACATGAGTTAACATGGCTAGCCTATAAAATTGACGACTTTGATTATAAAACTAGAATAATTTCATTGAAAATAAATTATAAAGTTATGTATCTAATAAACGTAATATTAAATGATAAAATTGAAAACAAATCTTGAAAAAATTTAGGACCAAAGTAAAAAAAAAAAAACTTGGTTTTTCATTGTTTATTGCTACAATAAAAAACCATACCCTTTAGGTATATATTAACTAGTTATTTGACCCTTACTTCACCGTGAGTCGGATAATTGTTTTTAGTAAAAATATAAATATGCAAGCTTTTTATTTTTTAAAAATATTATAATTATAAATAAAAAAACTCATGCATACATTTAATTAAGTATATTGAGAATTATTTGTGTTAATAAATACAATAAAGAAGGTGTTAACAGGTCTATTTAACTCATATCACTGCACGTTGAAAAATTATTTTTTTTATAATACAAAAACATTAATGTGTAGGTGCTATTATTACTATATTTTCTGACATTGAGTAAAAAATATATATGTGAATAAAAAAAATTAATGCTTATATATAATAGAATATAATAAAAATAATTTATGTTAATAAAAATATGTAAAATCTCAAGTTAGTTTTTAATGTAGCAAAAGAATAGAGCGATGTTATAATTGCTACTGTGAAACACTATTTTATTGGTTTTTGTATAATAATTAAATAAAAAAGTGTAAAGAAAAGTTTTTTAAAAAATTATAAAAAAATAAAAATAAAAACAAAAAAAATGGTATGATGTGACAAATGCTCAAAGTATAAAAAATAAAAAATAATATTTTTTGCCCAAAACAAAAGTTTAAAGGAAAAACTAAAAAAATATTATTAAAAAATTAAGATAAAAAAGAAATTGTGATAAATAGGCTAATTGTAAAATGATAAAAATGCTAAGTATACATAAAAGAAAATATTTAATAAAAATATTTTTTAATTGAAAACTACAATTTTACCATCATTGCAGTATCTATACAGTAAAAACAATTGGAAAAATTTAACATTATTTCCTCTTAGTATTTATACAATAATAATTTAACTATAAGCGTGGAAGGGTCTGATTGTTTTGTGGAAAGTATATTCCAGAAAAAAGAAAAAAAAATTATTCTTCAAACATTAAAAAAAATTAGTTAATACAAAATATTTTTTAGTTAATTTATAAATAATATTAATTTAATAGAAAAAACCTTGATAAAGAGAAAAAATATTGAAAAATAATTTACAATTTGTTTTTAAAAATTTTTTAAAAATAATCATTGACTTAAATAAAAAATTTGTTATAAAATTGAGTTAAATTTTTTATTTGATCAAAACTTGAAATTAAATAATCTATACCACATTTTTTCTTCAAAAAGAAATTGTTCATTTAAGTTAAAATTATTCTGACTTATCTTGATCATTTTTCTTTTATGAAAAGTAATTTTTAAATTACAATTCATAACTAAGAATTATAATTTGAAAATCATTTCAAGCGTACCAAGATGCCGAATAGAATAGATTTTCCTTTAACTCAATAACAAAAGTATTTTTTATATTAAATTTTGAGTCTATTTAAAATCATGCTGTAATTATTTTTCTAAAATATTTTTTATTTGATAATGTATTAAAATATTATTTTATTATTTTAATTTTTTTTGATATTAGTACATTAAAATAATTTAAAATATTTATAAAAATAATTTGGAGTAAGGAAAATATTAAAAATATTTTTAAAACGCAAAAAAAAAAAAATCAGGCTGAAAACCCTACTCCACAGCTATATGTTTTAAGACCTTAAGCTAACCTCTCCTGAATGATAAAATCACAAATTAATTGCTTGGAACCTCCGCATGATATCCACAGCCACTCCATGATTCAGAAATATACTAAATGAAACAGGTGCACAGAAAAGTTCACAGGCGTCAGACATTGTCACTTATTGTTAGAGTGTAGTAGAAAGTGCTTATTATAGTTGGTAATGCATTTTAGCATGAAAGTGCGGTCCCTCTGCTTATGAATTTTGGTAAGATTTGCCCTGATGCTTCAAAGCTATGCATCCCAAACCCGACGATCATAGTATTATTAGCCATGCAATTTAACTCTTTCAAGCATAGGGGCAAACCTGACCAAAATTCATAAGTGTAAGTGCCCTTAGTCATAGTTCATGTATTAATATTAAAATTAAAAAAAAATGTAGAGGGCTTCGATCGAACCAAAGAATGAAATAGAGTATCTATTAATAGTTTAACATAGTACTAAGTGAGTGTGTAACTATTCGGAAATGTAGTTGTGGTTGTTTTTTAAAGTGTATTTTTTTAATATATTAAAATAATATTTTTTTTATTTTTAAAAAAATATTTTTGATATAAACACATCAAAATAATTTAAAAATACTAAAAAAAAAAGAAGTATAATAGAATCCTAATTGCTGGGTTTCTTAGACTTGTCATTGTCCATGGAGAAGAATACTTTTCCTTTCTACAATTTAAATTTGAAGTCTTTTTCTCTCAATTTTAAGAACAAATTTATGCTATTTTTTCAAGATTCATGGGTAAAGTGAAAAGATTTAGATGAGAAATGATGAATGAATTACTATACATCCATGGGGAGGGATGGAAATCATTCCATCTAAATTAGAAGGCATTGAAAAATAAAAAATAAAAAGTATGAGAGCCAATGCATCGAAATTGGGAGGATTGAAAATTATAAATAAGGGATTTTCCTAACACCTAAGCTCTCATTTTCTATTCATTCCCTCTTACCAATCACAGTGTAATTGATATAAATAGTTTTTACGGTAAAAATAGTTTTTTAAAGTATTTTTTTACTTGTAAATATATCGATGAAATATTTTTTTAATTTTTGATATCAGTATATTAAAACAATTAAAACAATTAAAAATTAAAAATTAAAAAATTAAAAATTTTCTAAACAGTAAAAACAAATATTGCTATATAAATATAGTTTTAAAACCTAACTTCATAGTTAATTTATGAGAAAACTTGAGAGGACTGACTCAACCTTGATTTTTTTAAAAAAATTAAAATAATATTATTTTGATTAAAAAAATTTTATTTAAATAATCAATTAGTAATGGTTAAGTAAACCCTAAGTTTTTAATAGGGTAATTAGAATTTTATTTTTATTTATTTACTTGGATTAATATAAAATTTTAAAACTATTGAAATTCAGAAAATTTGAAATTTTTTAATTTTTATTTATTTTAAATTAATATTTTTTTAGTATTTTCAAATCATTTTAATATACTAATAATAAAAATGATTTAAAAAAAATTAAAAAAAAATATTTTAATAAATTTATTGGCAAAAAATACTAAAAAAAAGCATCTCAATCGTAGCCGAAATAGTGAAGATTCAGCTGTGGCCGAATCAGTCGTCGCTGTCCCCCCTCCCCCCAGCTTTTTCCTCTCTTCTTCCCCGGCCTCATTCTCTTCCCCATCAGACTGACTTTTCATTCTTCAGTCTCAACCCTCGGGAGCTGAAAGCTCCTCACAAAAAAAAACGAAGCAAATAAAGGCCCGAGATCATCTTCCTCTCGGTCACCTTCTAGGCTGTGGTCCCAATCACCATTAATCTCTGCCATGTCTGCCTCTATACCAGAACCATGAACTACATTGGCATGTGATCCTCCTTACTTCGAAGATCTGCTGAGTTTAAAGGGACCATGGTTTTTGCTTGGAAAAGCACAAGTTTTGATCGGATGCAGGGGCATGAAAACTTTTACAGCGGATGAAACCAGCATCGTCAAGATTAGTAGCAACTTAGCTACTTCCATGCACCATGAGCATGCATCCACAACCGGTAACGCGCGCCTCTTCCAGTTCCAGCAGCAGTACAACACCCTTTCAGGCATCAGCAGGGGCGGAGGTAGCCAGTTACACCAGCTCCTCCATTCCCTGAACAACAGATAAAAGAGAAAACACAAGATTACTTAACAGGGGGCCAAAATAATATAAAAAAATATTTATTTTTAATTTATTATACATAAATTGTAACAATAAAAAAAATTGCATAATTTAGTTTTATTCAAATAAATAACTACAAACATATGACGATCTTTGTATAAAATAAAAAGTTTAAAACAATACCACATTGAGTCGAAGCTATGAAGTTAATGTCATCTTCATAATGTATTCATCACTTTAATTTTGCTGGTCTTTGTACCTATCAAATATAAATATAGAAAATATATAAGAAACATTAGTTAAAGCTATATATTATTTATGTTTGATAAAACTTAGAAATAAAGTAAAAAATAATAAAAAAAATAAATCTTACATATTTAATTTAATTGTGCTCGTCGTTCTTTCATGGAGTAGAAATCATCGATTATCATATCAATTGTGAATCTTTCAGCAATTTCTTTTTCTATATAGACAATCAAATAATTTACAAGAAAATCATCCTCCATCCTATTGCGAAGTCTTGTTTTAACAATCTTCATCGCTGAAAAAGCTCGTTCAGTTGTTGTTGTTGAAATAGGAAGAGTCAAAATAAGCCGAATCAACCTGTCAATGAGTGGATAAATTGTTGATTTTTCAGTTTCAACCAATCCTTGACATAAATCAGCAATCGATGACATATTCTTTAACTTTCGATGATTGGGCACATCAAGCTCATAATGCTGCAACTGAAATCTCAAATGAGTTTTTTCTTGGTCAGAAAAGTCTTCAGGATAGAACTTGTCAACAAGTAAGCATATATCTTCAACACTGAATAATTTATAGTTATTTTTAGGATCTAAAGCTGCGCTCAACTTAAGAAGCTCAATCGTCTGCTCATTGAATCTATTATTTAGCTCTTGCAACTGTTGATCAATGATAACTGTAAATATATCAACTCGATAGTGATGCTCAACTGTTATTGATTTTGTTTTACGACGAGATCGTCCCACACTAGAAAAACAAGCATCCATATCAGGAACTTCAATGTCTTGATGCTTACAAAATGATGTCACTTCTTCTAAAAGAGTTTCCCAGCCATCATCTCTTAACTTCTGAATTAAAGTCTTTGTGGTAGTCACCAAATACATAGCATTTAAAATGTCTTGAGATTTCTGTTGCAAAGTTTGGCAAAGCACATCAGTAATTCCCATAACATTCTTCCTTATATGCAAGATGAATGCAAAATCAAATGACATTAGCAACTTAAATGAAAAGGCCACATCACCACGTTGAGAATAAGTAGATCCATCTAAAGAGATGTTTTCAAGAACCAAGCAAGTTGCCCCATACATTTTTATCAAACTGCAAATGGATTTGAAGTGTGAACTCCATCTGCTATCTCCAGGTCGTTGCAAACCACCTACTTGATTAACTCTTTTACCCATTTCAATCTCACCAATATCAATTAAATGTTCAATTGTAGCTGCTTGAAAAGCCCGTAATTCATCATTACGCTTGCAAGAAGCACTAACAATGTTAATAATAAAAATCAAGTTCTGAAAAAAAGTGTGAACATCAGAAATTTCTCTAGCTGCAGCAATAAGAGCCAATTGTAATTGATGAGCTAAGCAATGTACATAATATGCATAAGGGCAATTATTAATGAATAAAGCTTGCAATCCATTCCACTCTCCACGCATATTACTAGCACCATCATACCCTTGGCCTCTAATATTTTGAACATCAAGATTGTGATGAGATAAAACAAAGGAAATCTCTTTCTTAAGAGTTGAAGCAGTTGTGTCTTTGACATGAACTATATCCAAAAATCGTTCTCGTATAAATCCACTTCTATCAACAAACCTAATAACAAGGGCCATTTGCTCTCTTCTAGATTCATCTTGAGTTTTATCAACAATTAAGCAGAATTTTGCATCACCAATCTCATGATGAATTGAAGACTGAACATTTCTAGCAAAGACATGCAAAATTTCCTTTTGAATTTGATGCGAGGTGTATTTAGCATTTTGTGGAGCATTATCCAAAACAAGAGCACCTATTTGTTCATTATATGATGCTAAAAGTTCCAACATTTCAAGAAAATTAACTCGATTTTTTTATTCTGGATGTTCATCATGTCCTCTAAAAGCACATGCTTGAAATGTAAGCCAACAAACAATATCTATTGAAGCTTTAACACGTAGTCGATTATTTAGAATTTCTTGAGTAGTTTGCCTCTTAACTACCTTCTCAATATGACATGACTGATTTTTTAAATTTTCCAAGCACCTGGTAGCAAATCTATGAGTTGAATTTGGACCTTTTCCCATATGAGTTAAAAAAGCACATCGTTCCCCATCATTAACTTTCTTCCAACAATTGAATCCTTTAACAATAAAAGTGTCTGATCCTGGCTTTCCAGATGACTTATTTGAAATAAATAACAAGGAAAACAAAATGCAGTATTTTTCTCTGAATATTCAAGCCATGGATAACTTTTGAACCAATGAGATTGAAATCGACGAGGATGTTTTTTACCAGTCAGCGGATATTCAGACATCAAAGGTTGATATGGCCCCAAATTAATGTATGCCCTTCTAATTTCATCTTGTTGATTAACCGGGTATTCCCAAATTTGAGGACGATTGCTTGGATCTCTAATCAGATGAGCAATGTCGATTGTAGTAGGAGGCTGCTCATTAATCAATGCAGGTTCTTCATAAACTGAAGCACATTGGGGTTGTTCAACCATAACTTCAACATTACACATTTAAGTTGATTCACTAGGCTGTGAGTTATCAATATTTTTCCTCTTTTTCTCAAAAAAGGAATCAATTCTTCTTATTTTGTTCGTGGCTCAACCTAAAATCAAAACATTATAAATTTTTATTGTTTTCTATTTAAAAAATAAATAAAAATAACAATATGTTGAAGCAATAATTAGAAACCAAAATTAAATTTTTACACGTAAACCACACTAACATATGAAAGCAAAATTATTAAAAAAAATTGATATATAAAAGCATATTTAACATAAAAAATAGGATTACCGGTTCCTAAAAAAAAACTTACACTAAATCAAAGTTGGGTATACGCTCTTCAAAGAACTCAATTTGGCTAGAAAAATCGTGTCTAATTGTATATTGAACCTGGTGATAGTAAGGTATACGTGAGAAAAAATTGATAATTTTAGTGGCTCTGCTAAAAACAAAACATAGAAAATCCAAGCATAATCAAAACAAACAAACCCATAAAAAATATCCAATTAATGAGAAAAAACAACATCCACTGTAACAAGAA
>NW_011500227.1:19071-26555 GCF_000495115.2 Populus euphratica
TTTTTTTTTTTTTTTCCCCGAATGAAAACTTAAAAAGAGAAGAAGAAAGCACGCGAACTGAGAAAGGGACACGACATCCATCGGAGGACTGTGTCCTTTTTAAACAGCTTCGAGTGATGAGCCTATTCCTCAACTATCCGTAATTAGAGTTGAACCAGTTCAACTGAACATGAGATTCTGATTGTGATTGAAAACCATAAACCAGTCTCTTCAACCAGATTGATAGTCTAGTAGAGAATCTGTGACTGATTTGATGAGAGTGACATTGAAACCTAGGGTTTTGCTTGAAGGGTTCCCTGAATAAGAGAAGGGCCCTTTGGTTATTGAGAGAGAGAGCGAGTGGAAAATGAAGGAGATAATAGGAGGGCCGGGGACAGTGAGTGGGTTATTACTGAGAATAGGTCAATGTGTTTTTGCTGCAGCTTCAATTTCAATCATGACCTCTGCCATTGGCTTCTCTTCCTACACTTCTTTCTGGTACCTATTTTTTCAACCTTTCCTTTTTATGTTTTATTTCTTTATGCTTCTTCTCCTTTTCTTTTCTTTTTATTTGTTATTGATTCGACAGTGATTAGATTGCTTATTTTTATGATGTTTCATTATGTATGTAAGGAATTAGAATGCCCCTTTTTTTCCCTTTTCGAACGTTATTTTTATTTGTAATTTGTTGAGTTTTAGTAATTTACATGGGATTTAGATTCTTACTGCAGATTGGGAAGCTTGCGTCTTGAAAGCTTTATGTGGAACTTGGAACATTTTTAGTTTGTTTTTCTCTGTAGATGCATGAATACCTCTTCGAAGCAGCTACTGTCAATCTGTCATTGAGATTTTGAGTTAATAATTGGAGATGATGTGTCGACCAATTGGCATGAATAAGCTTTAAATGCTGATACTGGATAAGTGTTTGTGTGTAATGTCTCTTGCAATGTTGAAAATGAGCTTCTGTTTTTAGATCGTTATTTTTGCATCTTTATTTGTAAGTCAATATCCAATTTCCTTTTCCTTTTTCCTTTTTCCTTCCTGTAGATTTAGCAGTTATTTTGCCTTCTTCCATAATGTTATTAGGTTAGTGGGGCTAATTGAAGTAAGAGCATGTTGACTGCTAGTCCGCTGCTCATGTACATGTATCTATGATATGTTCACATGGACTTTTATTTTTATTCACTATTGAATTCATCTCTCAAGCATTTGTTATTCATCTCTTTTGATGGTTACGTGTTCTCTGGCTCAGCTATTTGATTGCATCAATGGGGCTTCAACTTTTGTGGAGCTTTGGACTTGCATGTCTTGACATTTATGCTTTGAGGAGAAAGAAAGACCTCCAAAATCCTGTCTTAGTGAGCCTGTTTGTCGTAGGTGATTGGGTACTGCTCTCGTCCTTTAGACTACTGTTCAGTCCTGATTAAATCTCTCTTTTACTGGAAAGTTGTCTAGTTGATTTAAGCCAAAGCTTGTGCATGAATATATATTGCCAGTAATGTTAATGCACCGATAGGACCTTACCAATTTCATGCATCAACTATTATTTTGTTCCACTTGATTTTCTATTTATTCCTTTCATGGGTAAATGGTTTTAATTAAGACTGGCTAAGTTAGAGAGGGGCTTGAAGATTTGCTGTCCAAGCACAGACATAGCTAGGCTATTGCTATTTATTTTGTTTAGGAGCATTGTAAGGTGGTTCCCTCATGACTGGTTTCTAATTTTAACAAGGCTGTACTCATCACAAAAGACTACAAAATGATGTAGTAAAGGACTTATGTATGCCATTCAGCTTCAATGTTTTTGAATGGTAAAGCAAGAAGTCCTTGATCATAAATCTCTATTCAATCATCTAGTAGCCATATCAAAAAGAAATTGAAGCAACATTCCCCCCTGTTATTTCCACCATTGCACATGGCTTTAGGAATGACCACATTGAATACTAGTACAATGTGCTTTCAACTTTTGTATGGTGTTCAATGTCTCGGGCAGCTTCGACATTTAATGATCTTGTGAGAAATGCTTTTGAAGATCTCCATAAGTAAATTTAAGCAAATAAAATTGAATGTGGAAAATTCTTGGAGCCAAGGAGGCATTATGAGGGTCTAGATGTTAATAGAATATTCTTGAAGCTGAATTTTGTGTGACTGGGATCATCCTTCTTAGCAAAAAGGTGATTCTACAAATTCAGGTGTGGACATAAAAAGTGATTTCTTGATTGCTAATGGGTCTTTGAATATTTGTTGATGGCAAGATGTTGTCCTGAGACTTCCCTTTTGCTTTGGAATTGTTCTAGATTCCTATCTGGTCTTTCCTTAGAGAGAATTGTGCAAATGTTGTTTTGACCAGTTTTGAAAACTAGGGTCTTTTCACCAGCCCCCGGGGGGACCAGTTTTGAAAACTAGGGTCTTTTCACCCCCCACCCCCACCCCCCGGGGGAAATATAGACCAGCTTGCAACTGTTAACTTGAGGACTTTGCGTTGAAAATAATGCCACCAGTGTACATCTAGAAAGCGAGTTTGGATACTGAATGGCATAACTGGAACTTATGTTGGCAGCTTACCTCATTTATGATGTGAACTTGGGTAATACTTGGAATGACAAATAACAGCTTGAACTTGCAGGTAACAGCTATGCTATCACTTGCAGCTGCATGTTCATCAGCAGGTGTTGTTGTTCTTTATGCTAGGGACATGAACTTTTGCAAGATCCATCCAGATCTTCCATGTAGCAGGTATGAGATTTCCATACTCTTGGCATTCCTCACCTGGCTTCAAGTCAGTGTATCATCTCATGTGATGTTCTGGATCCTAGCCTCGGTGTAGTTGATACGTGTGTTTGTTTCCAAGAGTTGCAGAGTACACAAATGGTAATATCTTCTGCTTCACATGTAAATTTTTATCCCACTCTAACATGCCTTAATTTTGGACAATTTTCAGGATTCCCCTGTTTGTTTGCTATTTGTTATGAGTTTTCCTTAGGCAAATGAATGTTTTGGTTAATGATCATGTATTCATTTAAGCTCTCCATGTCCTCACTCGCTTCCAAAACTTGACCTAAAGTTTGAGCGAACTATAACATATAACATTAGAGTTTGGAAGTGCCGTTCTCTGTCCTCTCAGATGTCCTGTCTTCTTACTTTCGTGCCAACACATAACTAACCGGTAATTGGTAGCAAAAATCAGCTTGGTCTGATGTTCATTTCCTTTTATTTATGGAAATTTCATAAACGTAAAAGCAAAAGAATAATCATGAAAGAAGGATCACACATGGTCGGAAAGAATGCTCTTTTTTCTGAGTTAGGCCAATTGTCATTGTTACTAGCATACAAGAAATGAAATTGTTGGGGAAAAAAAAATCTCTTTAAGATAAAAAGCAGTGCTGTGAAGTACGGGTGGACTGTGGATGAAGAAAGACCCCTGCCTGCCACAAAGCACTGACTGTCTGTTATAGATAACTGATGGACACTGGACTGTCGACGTAGTCAAGGGCAGATTCTATAAATTAAGGAGCGTTCATGAGGGACAAAGCAATGCTACGTTTCCCTTATTGATTAGTGTCCTGTTTGTAATCTTTGTTTCAGTAGTATATTTGCTTTAGATCATGGCCAAGACCATCTTGTAATGGACTTTGTATTGAGATTTGCCCTTTTAAGTTCCTTCGATGAATGATTTTCTTCGCTCAAAAAACAAAAAGAAAAAGGAAAGGGCGATCGAATTCATGGAGATGTATGGATATTCATTTCAACCCATTAAAACACAGTCGGCGTCTGTAAGAGGCCCGTCAGAGTTGAGTGAGCCCTGTTTCCCTCTTTCTAATCTATCACTGGGCTCTCCAAGTTGCTGGAAGTAATATGTATAGATGTCTTTCTCAGCCCTGATGGGGACGTGCATCAAATAGGTATACGTATCTCTCTCAAACCAGATCAAAAAGCAGACGATTTGATCATGGCTGTCGCTGAGCATGCATGTAATTAGTTTCCTTGATACCCTCATTGGTAATGTGGCATGGATATTCCCATATTCATCAATAAATTAATAGTCCTACACGGCTTTAAAAAAAAAAAAAAAACAATGGACAACGGATCATTTCCTGATGAGAGGAAATGTGGACCTAGTTCATCCAATCATATGAAAGGGATTCACAACAATGATATTGGCATCCAGTTCGTCCACCAATCAAACGGTTTGGATCCGCATGAATTCTTGATTTTTTTTTTTATTAACAACTTATAACTAGATTGAGTTTAAACAAGTCAAGTTAATAGTATATTTAGTTTTTTGTTAAATCGAAACATTTTTTTTAAATAAAAAATGGTATAAGTTAGAATTCCTTCATCAAAAGTTAAAAAAATAAATTTGAAGTTATAAATACTTCTTATTAAAATGATTTTTTAATTCAATTTTATAATCAACATTTGATTATACAACAAAGAACTAAAGAGCTCAGGAGTGCAAGTCTTGCACGGTCAATAAATAAATAAAAACAACAAAGCACTTAAAAGATAGTTTTTAGTAATTGTTTCTGAACATAACAAAAACAGTAAAATAGAAGAAATAATATAGAAAAAGTGTCTAATAAAATTGCGTTCTAGCAGCGAATTTAATAGTAGTGCATAAGATAAAGTAATTGTTTGTATTATATTTGATTATAGTGATAATATATGATAAAATATGATTTTTTTTTCTTTTTACTTTTTATATGTATCAAACTTATATATTTAAAAAAATAATTAGATGTAATTTTTTGTTAACTTAGTACTAAGTTTTGAAATTAATAATTTTATAATAATTTTAGTTATAAAATTGAGACCAACCTAGCAGGTCAACTTGGCCGCCTCAAGACCTGGACTAGTCCAAGTTTAATAAAAAACTTGAGGAAGGATTAACTTGATTTAACCAAGTCAAAAACCTAGATCAACTTATGACCTATTCGACACAAGATACAACATGGATAAAAAAAACCTATTGACTTTTTTTTTTAAATTTTTTTTTGTCAAAACAAGGTTGGCTTGATTTCTATTTTTTTTTTTTGGTAAATCAGGTTGACTCTCAGAATCTATGAATCAGGTCTTACCTTGGATAAATTATTTAGTTAGATTTTAATATTATAATAATAATAATTTTTATTCATACATTGATTTATATTAACCCAAGTTGACCCTTCTAATCTGTGACATAGGCTTTAATCTGGTTCAACTCTCAAGTAGATTTTTAAAATATGATAATAATTATTTTTGTCTTTATATTGACTCAGATTAATGATTAACCTGACTCATAATTTAAATCTTGCCCCAGGTCAACTTTTAATTTGAGTTTTAAAATTATTATAATATTTATTTTTATTTTTATATTAACTTGGGTTAACCTGCATTGACGCTTCTAACTCGTAATCCAAGCCTTGTCCTGAATCGATCTTTAAATTAGATTTTAAAACTACAATAATAATTATTTTTATCTTTACATAATTTAATTCAATAATCTTTAGAATTTAAAGTTTTTTACAAGAATATTTTAGAAATAAAAAATATTCTATCCAAAGACTTATTCTTGTGTCTTCTATTTTAAAATATAAAAACTCACTGTAAAATCATTCCAAAACCAAATTTATTTCTATATCTCCGTTTCTACGACATTTCTATCTCCAGTATCTCCGTTCTTTTAATAATAATACAGTAACCAAAACACTACACAAAAAACCGTACAAACAAGCAGTACATTTAAAATGACAACAACTGTAAGAGAAACATTTTAAGTTATTGCTTGAGGTCGAGGTTATCAGGATTTGCCTGCGGTCATAGTTTGAGGTCACCGAGCCAGTGAAATTGATGAAAAAAAGAAGAAGAAAACTCCAAGCTTGATAAGCAGTCTAGTTTTACTATATAGTAAACGCAAAAATGCTTCCATTTTGTTATTTATAGCAAACATCTGATACAAATTCATCACAGGAAAATCGCTCACTGTTGAATACGATTTAACCAAACAAAGGAAAAATAAATAAAGAGCAGCAATGAGGGGGGGAAGAATTCAAGACAATTGTTTTGAGTTTCTACAATACCATTTTTCCTCGTTCAGAGTGAGCAGTTTATCAGTTAGTAAGAATGACTATGGACAAACAAGGAGAAAAACCTCAAAGCTCACATGACAATTTCTGGCTTCAAAATGCTAGACTTTATTTCCTTATGAGGCAGGACAACACCCCCATTACTGTAAACTTCATCGCCAATATGAACATCTTCTCCTAAGATTGTCATGTTCTCCATGCGAGCCCATCTCCCCACAGTGGAATGCCATCCAATGATACTACTAGAGATGCATGCATGCTTCTTGATACGCACTCCCCGCATCACAGTGCAGCGGGAAAGCCTAACTCCTGAGTCTATTATGCAACCTGGGCCGATTGCTACATCTGGTCCGATTAGACATCCTTCTCCAATTACTGCACTCTCATCAACCAAAACATTTCCAACAATGTTTGGTCCATTGGCCAGTTTTGGAGAGGACATTTTCCTCAAAGAATCCAGGTATAGTCTCAGACCTGTAACGTAGTCTTTTGGCTGTCCAATGTCCATCCAGAACCCAGGTAGGACCATGGCAAACAGCTTATTCTCTGCTGCTATCTTTGGGAAGACTTCTTTCTCTATTGAGGTGGGCCTCAGTTCAATCCGATCAAGAACAGAGGGGTTCAACAAGTAGATTCCAGCATTGATCTTGTTACCTACAAATATTTTTGGCTTCTCAACAAATTTCTCAACCTTCCCGCTAGTTTCTTCCAACAGCACCACACCATACTTTGATGGTTCATCCACCTGTGACATGAAAAATTGGTTTAACATATAGGGAACGGGCTTGGTGCCTGGGAACAAGCAAAACAATAGATTCAACTCACCTTGGTTACCATAATGGAAGCCTCCCCTCCATGGCCTTTGTGAAATTCAATCATTTGTTTTAACGGATACTCACTTATAACATCACTGTTGAGGACAAAAAAGGGTGCACCAGTATCGTCAATGAGCTTGTCTCTAGCTAGGGCTAAAGGACCTGCTGTGCCAAGTGGTTCAGTCTCTTGTGAGCAGGTGATCTTAATTTCAAGCTTTTTCTCGTATTCTTTCAAGAAATTCAGCATAACCTGCATTTAAAAGTACATAATTACAGGGTGTCGTAAGAAAATCCAGCTGCAATATTAATACATGAATATGATATGGAATTTCAGTGGAAAGGTGATCCTCTGAATTGTTGTTGTTACCTCTGGCTGGTAGTTAATTGCCAAGACCACTTCAGTGACTCCAATTGCTTTGAGAGCTTCAATCTGTTTATAAGAAATTCAATAATGCATTATACACGTAGCTGGCATACGCTGCTTATCAGGTACAGAACAGTTAAATAGATAACCGTGGCCAGGGAAGCTGCTCAGTCTCAAAAAATGAAATTCAAAACAGTAAATTCCCTAATATCTAGTAGATTAGCCAATGGCAAGAAGCAATCTTGAAGTAGCAATTTACTT
>NW_011500227.1:26690-34916 GCF_000495115.2 Populus euphratica
ATGGCTGGCTGGTGCCGTCATTGGCTATGATGGTTATGGAGACTATATATATATTGTACAAGAAAAGGGGTAATAGTGGTGTGAGAAATTAGAAATCTTGAATGAGACGCTGTTTACTTTCTCCAAATCAAGAAACGGTATCGCGTTCGCAGAGAGCAAGGCTTTTGCCAGTCGCCGACTTGCTTCTCCTCTGTTTTTTTTTCCCCTCGTCTCTTTAACATAACGACAGAATTTTCAAAATATTATTTTGATGCTAAGTTATTATTATTTAAAAAAAAAAACAGTTATAAGAAACGGTGTTTGACACTGTTCATGTTCTAGTTCCTAAAAACAGAGAAAAATTAGTATCGTGAGTTTTATCCTTACTCAACTTATCCTAGTTTTAAGTGTTAAGAATAGAAAGGACACCTAAACTAATCTGAATCCAAGGTTTGTTCCAATAGTTTTTCCATTGTGTTACCTATCCTCCTTTTCGTTAAGATTTTCTAATGCATCAATACATTTTTTTCTTATATGTTTGCTTAAAAGTTAATGATTACCCATGGTATTATATTTGGTAAAATATCAAGCTTAAATTATATAAATTTAACTTATTTTTAAGTTTAATATTATTAAATTTAACTATACGTGGAGTTCAAGTATTTATAGATCTAATAAAGTATTAAACCTAAATTTTTTGGGTTCAATTATATGTTGAGCCTAAAAACATGTGAGTTTAGCAAGATAACAAATTTAATATTATTAGGTTCAACTATGTTTTGGAGTCCAATATAATCTGAGTCTAACATTAATACCTTTAAGTTCAGCTACATACTGAGCCCAAGTACATGTAAGTCTAACGATATATTAAATCAAATATTTTTAAATTTTGCTATGCACTGAACCAAAGTGCGTATAAGTCTAAAAAAATGTTAGACCCAACATCTTTAAGCTCAGCTACACTTTGAGTCTAAGTGCATATGGGTCTAATAAGGTGTCAGTATCAAACATTCTTCAGTTATACCGCGCACTTAGCTCAAATACTTGTGGGTCTAGAAATGTGCCAGACCTAACATTCCTAGGTTCAGCTATGTGCGAGGCCTAAGTGCTTGTGAGTATAGTAAGAAGCCAAATTCAAATATCTTGAATTCAGCTATACGTTGAGCTCAAATATGCATGGATTTGACAAGGTGCCACACTTATGACCCTTGAGTTTAGAGTCATTTCAAGTTAAATACATAAAAAGTTGATAATCCTTTTAGGTTCCATGTTGGGTCACATAAATTTATTTGTTTATTCTCATGTATTTTAACATAAAATATTAAAAGTCAAGAACAATAATCTTTCTATGTCTATAAGTATATAAAAATCTCCTAAGAGCCTACCATAATTCCATTAATATTAATTTTGTGTAAGAGATATTTATCCCTCATTAATATTGTGCAAAAGATATATATCCCTTAGTAATGCTATCAAGAGGAAATAATGCTTTAACCCCTTCATTTATGTACTATGACAAAGTTCAGAGGCTATATATATTCTTTGAACTACTAAGGTAAATGGTTCACACTTTTTTAATTCTTTATTCATGCTTTTATTTTATAGAGCATTTATCATATATAACTAAGAAAAAAAAATTTATTCTTAAGAATTTAAAGTTTATTTTCTCATTTTTTACAATCCCTTATTAAAAGTCATTGAGTTTATCAATGTAGGGTTTCTAAATCTCATAAAAAAAATTATTTTGAAAGTTCTAGATCTTTTATCACCAATCATCAACTTCTTGAACTCTAAAAAAAAGATCATTAATGTGAATATGTGATCATCTTTTATATAAACACTAAAACAACCCTTATTTATGAGCATAATGGATTCTGGAACTTCATCACTTTCCAATATCAATCCTATAGTGTAATTTATAATTTGTTTTAAAATGCACCTATTATAAACTTCTTTTTTTTAAATTTTCTCTAAAATTTCACATTCAAAACCCTATAAATAGGACAATTGCAATTATTAAAAAGACTAAAGGGACGCAATAAATTAAACATTGTTTATCAAAACTCATCGTACTATGAATTATTACAATATAATGATGATTTTGCCCTAGTATTGGCTAAGAAAGTGCAAATTAAGGGGAAAAATAGTCTTTTCATAAGGTTCATTTGGCATTTATCAAATTAATCAGGGAAGAATCAATCTTCTCATTTATAGTGAAATGACTTAATTACCCTTTAAAGAAAAAAAAATATTTTGCTAGTATCCAAGAGTGTTTTTGTCGTTTAATTTTTTTTTACAACCTGGTTTAATTAGGGGCTATTTAGTGATTTAGCTATTGGAACATTGAGGGATAGCTTTTTATACCTAATTCACCCTCTTTTTTTGTTCACCTAAGTTATCCCTTAAGGGTCTAACAATTGATATCAAAGCTTATGTTCTTGCTATAGGACTTAATCATCTTAGGTTAAAGATCATGATCTTTAATGAACTTAAATTTCCTAGAACAATAATATATGAAGAAAATAACATAGACTTACTTAGCTCAAGCTCCATCAAACAAGATGAAGATATTGATATGAATTTTGATGACTTGATTACCTTATATGAAACCTTGTATAAAAAGAACAAGATGTATAAAAACACTATAAAAACTTGGAAAAGATGCATGGGAATTTGAAAAAAATGATTTGCTTGAAAAATATGATAGATAACACAAGTAAACGAATCATTATATGGTATTGCTAGTAGTTTCTCATCATTAGATGATTTGAAAAATGAAAACGATGCTTTTAAAAAATAATTTGAAGACCTAACTTCAACTTTAGCTAAGTTTATTCAAGGTGAAGATAACTTGAATGTTTTGTTAGGGGACTAAATAAAAGTGGTTTAGATTTCAATAGTGTTGAAAAACAAATATCCAATGAGTATGTTAATCGATCTATCATGTATAGTTGTTTTTCTAGATTTGAATTTTGCAAGAGGAAAGGTCATTTATTATATAAATATAGATTAAGAAAAATAACATTTTTAAAAATATGATGTGGGTATCAAAAGGTATAATGCCTAATATACAAGGACCAAATGTTAAAAGGACACCTAAAAATACTTCCTATAAGAATTCTAAGAATGGAGGAGTAAGGAAAGGGTTCCAACAAAGAAGGAACACAAGTCATGGACAAGCAAGATCTCAATTCCATAATCAACAATTGAGAGACAACTTGAAATGGAGGAATCAATAGCAAAGGCAAGAAAGACCTTACTTTAAAAAAAAACAAAGTCAGAAGAAACCCACATTGGAAGAATGATAATAAAAGAAATACTAGACCCCTATTCATTAACAACAATGTTAGAAGGAACGTGCCATGACAACGTACAATGTCTCAACCCCAAAGATATCAAATGGAAAGTAACCGATATTGAAGGCATATGGGAAGACAACTAAAACCTATAAAAGCAAGGCCTTTCGGAAGGATAAGTCCTATAGTCCAAAATATCAACCAAAGACCAAGAAGAAATGTTTATCAATCTTAACTACACACACATACCATGTTTTTAATGGGTTCGAGCCTTATAAGTTTGTTAAAATACTGATTTGTTACAAATGCACCTATACAAATTCTAATGTAACATTAATCATTAAAAATTAAAACTAAAACCTAATTTATTTGGTGGAAAATAGTTTATATTTTAATTTTATCATTCAATAAAAAAAAAATTATGTCAATTTTGATCATTTTTTTTTTAATTTTTTAGTCCTTTTGTTAAATTAATTTTGCTTTTCAATTTCACTCTTAAATGAAATATAAAATTTAATTTGTATTTTAATTTTGATACTCATTCTTTTAATTAATATTTTTAAAATTATTTTATATAATTGAGATTTTTTTTTAATTTTATCCTTTAATATTTAATTGATTGAGAATTAGACTTTATAGTTTTTCCAGATATAGTATTTCGGGTTTAATGAACTGAGTTATGAGTTTAAAATGTTATCAGGAGTTTTTTCTTTTAAGAAAAGTTTTTATGTATTTTTTTATCAAGTTATTCTAATCTTATGATTTGCATCATGAGTTTGGATAAATATCTTTAGTTGGCTCAATTATGTTGACTCGGGTTAACAAGAGCTAATTTTTTTAATATCTTTTTTATCCCATTTTATTATTTTGTATTTAATGGACTTCAAATTAAGATACATTGTTTGTCCCATTTTTGAACAATATTTCTTTTCCAATTTATTCTAATCACCTTTCTTTTTAAATTTGATTTATCTAATATTATTTTTTATTTTATTTTTTATCTAATTAAAATAAAACTAGCTTATTCGAGTAATTTCAATCCATAACTTGAATCACGTAATTTTTTTTTAAAACATGATTATGGCAACTAAGCATTACTTTTTGTGCGAAAAATATTGTGTTCTATCAACCAAGGCTACTTTATAAACTATACGACAATTAAAATTATTAATTATTTTAAGAATTATTTAATTAGGACTAACTACGACAACACAAATATTTAAGTCGGAATAGGTGTTTTATCCTGATTTGCAATTGAAAGAAGTTGGCATGCGCAAGGAGTTAATTATGTCCATCCATAACTTTGACTATTCAACTCTACTCGGTTTTTTGGGCCAAAAAATCACATTTAAGGAAATTAAAACAAAATTTGCAATTGAAAGAAGCTGGCATGGGTAAGGAGTTAATTATATCCATCCATAACTTTGACTCTTCAACTCTACTCAGTTTTTTGGGCCAAAAAATCACATTTAAGGAAATTAAAACAAAATCTTATAATTAGTATTCAAATTTATTTTCTTATATAAATAACAATCTAAGTTATGTGAATGTCAGGAATATGGTAGTAATTAATTCATAGTAATGAAAAACCCATATACAATGCAGTGAGATTATCATAAGGCTAGTCATCTTTGCTAAGAGCCAAGGACTCACATATATTCCATATGGACTGAGTTCCTCTCAAGTTGTGGCCAATATGATGTATCATGTTGGTTAAATCCTGACCTCTAAAGTTCTAAATAGATGGTTGGGATTATTCTATATATTTTTAGCTTTAAAAATAGATGTTTAGTGTTATTTATATATTAATTATTGGCTTAAGAAATAATTAAATTATCTAATTTAATTAGATAACATTTATGCTGAGTGAAAAACTTTTCCTTTACATGTAAGTTGTTAATTATGAATCTTAAAACACATTCCTCATTTACATAATCTCTTCGCATGTATATTTTCTTAAGCAAAAAAAAAAAAAAAGATTCATTGCTTAACTTGTTTTTTATTTTTTTTTCTATTATGTTGATATAAACAATCTTCCTTGTCTTTGTATTATTAAATTATAGCTTTGTATATGAAAACTTATAATTAATTAAATTTCATAGTTATATTCTAGTTTTACCTTGATTTGTTAGTTAATTTTTTTTTTCTATAACTTGATCCTAATTTTATTGATTAGTTAAGATTCATTTATAAAATAATTGAGAAAAGAGATGAAAGAGCTATGATTTTATCAGTTAAATCTTAGGCGCACAGACATGGTGATCTTGGGAGTAGCTAGGTCAAATCTAGAGAATAATAGGGTGATTTATGTTAGGATATTGCCACTTATGTGGCAGCATCTGCAACCGATCTTCTAGAAAGGATGACTGCCATTGCTATTATCAAAGAAGGCTGCTAGGTGCAGCCACCATTATTGAAGATGAGCTGGAGTTGGTGGCCATCATTATTGACAAAAAAGCAAGAAGAGCTGCCATGAATGCCTATAAATAGAGACATACGTGAAAGAGCAAAATGAGAGAGAGGTAGTAGAGCTAAAGAAGTGAGAAATGTAGGAGAGAGTGTGCTGCCAAGGGTAGCAAGCAATAACTGCCATTATAGCACTGCAAAGAGAGAAAAAAGTGAGGTTGAGAGTTACAAGAGTGGATGATTTCTCCTCTTCTATTGTTGTAAATCTTGTTCTCTCCCTATATAATAAAATGGCTTCTCCCATGGATGTAGGCGGTTTACCGAACCACGTTAAATATTGTGTCAGTGTGCTTGGCCTCCAATGGGCAAATATCAGTACATCACAGGTCGGATTTTCGTATAATTGGTATCAGAGCATATGGCTTGAAGTAGTGTTTGATTTTTGCTAAAAAATAAAAGTTGTCAAAATTGTGTTTTGACCATACCATTGTGTTGAGGAGGAAGAGACGAAGCCACTGGTGAAAATGGCATCGAAAACGGATGTTGGACATGCTCGCATGCTCCTCCACACTTCAATAAGGTGGCAGTCCACGTGCACAGACGCGCCCCACGCGTCTTCTTCACCCAGATGGGCTGACCCGACCCGAATACTAGTAGACCCGACCTATATAACTGACCCGGATATTGATGACGTCAGCATGACATAATTGTGACATCAGCCTGCATAGTATACATGCCAAATGAGGATGTCAGCATGATGTAGTTGTGATGTCAGCATGCACAGTATGCATGTCAAATGATGACGCCATCATGATATAGTTGTGATGTCAACATGCACAGTAGGCATGCCATGTAAACGCTCAGTCATCTGCCACGTCATCATAAGGGACCCACTTGCTACGTCACCAGCCTAGAGTGAGCCAAGCCGAGCCGCGAGCCAAGGGACAGGATTCTATGTAGCGGAGTCTACGTGTAACCGGTTTTGAGATTGAATCTGGGTCGTTTATTAGGCTAAAATTATTTTGATCAAATCTTGGCCGTCTGATGTGCGATTTGGACAATTTCAAACTTGTTTCCAACTACTTTGATTGTTCCGAATGCAATGATACGGTCTGATCATTGAGATTGAGACCAGAAATGGCAGTGGTGAATTATTGAAGAGAGATTGCTTGATCAAGAGGCATCTGATGGTCATCATGGTGGTCGATGGAGATGAAGAAGAAGAAGAAGAAATCGCATATGCTTGCCCAATTACATATGTTGAACTATTATGTGGGAATTTTTTTTTAATTGCCTTAAGGGAAGGTAAAATTGAGATACTCTAGACACCCGATCATGTGGACGATTTGAGGTGGAGAGTGGAAATTCATGAAGACCAATCTTACCGAATCTAAGAACTGGTAGTCTCGCTAGATGTTGACAAATCAGGTATAAAACCAGGATACCCCGGATCACTTGTAAAGGAAAGCCGCAACAAAGCTAGCAAATGATTGTATATACAAAAAGGTAGTATGGTGGATAGATACGTTCTAAGAAGTTCTGTCTAGGAGATTGGGTTTTAAACGAGACTAGTGTGACCTCTCCAAATCTTTCCTGGGAACTTGCTTAGTTGAAGGATCATCCACACAATACTATTTTGTATATGTAACAATTTTGTAATGAAACTGTTGAAGACTAGCAAGATGACAACATAAAGGAACAGTTGGGTTCCATATGTTCAAGGATCTGATAGAGTGGTGATTTTTTCAAAGAAGGTAGATTCGGTGACTGTAATTTCTCGAAGGGAGAATTGATGAAGACCCTGATAATGGAAGAGAAATACAGGAAGGGGATAAATATTGGCATCCTATTTTAACTTGGACAATGTTGTGACAGTATGAGCTATTGTCAAACATAAAAACAAAGAATAGAGAGAAATCTGGAGAACAGGCATTGCACGAGGGCACATGGAGATTGTGCAGGAGTACCCGTAGGATCCAACAAGGTGCTGTAATGAGACAACAGGTGCAAAGAGAAGAAGAGTTCCCAAATGAAGCTTAGAGTAGAGACTGTATGAAAAAGTTGTACAACAGGAAGTCTCTTGCACTCTTAATGAAGACAACAGGCGAAGACCTTTACAATGCATGCAAGGATGGAAAGATGAGCTGTTGCAGATGCACCTAATTGAGGGGGTGGAAACACCTATGATAAAAGGCGACCGCCTATGATGAAAGGTGAAAACACCAAAAGGAGTTGGTATGGGTGGAGCTATCAAGCAGAAAGGCATAGGAGCTCCAAACATAGAATATGAGATGGAAGATTGCGAAGAGTGCACCACAACTCTCTCTTTCTATGTGATCAGTGGCAGTGATCTCTTCCAAGTCCACATGGTGATAGAGAATCTTAGAGTCACTGGAGACATCCCCGATGAAGGAGGATGTGATCGCTTTATGACGGACAGAGACATCTTAGACAGAAGGTGTGTGGGCCATGAAACTAGCCCAAGTACAAACCGCCGCATGACAATGAGTGGAGACACCTCAGGAGAAGGTGTGATGACCATGAG
>NW_011500227.1:35208-35936 GCF_000495115.2 Populus euphratica
AGTGCAAAATGATGATATAAAACCATGATAAAAATGCACTTTTAAGTACTAATCAATAGGAGCCCCAATTATAGAACGCCCCAAAATCATTGTGATGGCTGGATATAAGTGGACAAGTGTATAACCAATGAAGAAGCTATGAAGAGTATGGACACAAATGCTAAATTGACTTTCATGGATATTGCCCCCATGCTAAAAATCAATAAGCTAGAAGACATTTGCTTTAGACAATAAGTGGATGACTTGTGAAGCATTAAGACGCGACTGCTATGAAGGAACAGAGGGCATACACAGGTTCTAGGAACAAGTTGACTCTTGTCAAGGTGTTGAGCTTGGTAATGGCATTGTAATACTTAGAGTATGAAGATAGATATGTATCAACCTTTAATGAGCTGTCCCCATGGTTAAAGGTAGAGAGCTACCTAAACTCTTAAGACTAAGAACGGGAGACTCATGGAGAAGTAAGGCGTGATTCCTAGGGTGGAACAGAGGGCAGACACAACTCCTGGATGAGTAGACTTTTGGAAGAGTGGTGAGCTCGTAATCACATTAAAATACTTATTGACTGTTGCACTTGGGAATATCCATTTGAGGGGGTGTTGTATGCTTTGGTGTCAGGCTTGATAAATCATTCCGGGCCAAGCATGATTGATATGCTTAAAAGGGAATGTTGTTCCAGAGATAAGCGGTAAACACTCTTCAGATGAGATGTGACAAACCATCTCGTT
>NW_011500227.1:36035-43062 GCF_000495115.2 Populus euphratica
AAAGATGCTCTCAGAATGGTAAGCTTGGAAGAGCTGTAAAATACAAGCATGTGCTGAAGAAGCAAGAAGACAATTACCCACATAAATGGCAAAGAGGGTGATTGTTAGGATATTGCCACTTATGTGGCAGCATCTGCAACCGATCTTCTAGAAAGGATGGCTGCCATTGCCATTGTCAAAGAAGGTTGCTAGGTGCAGCCACCATTGTTGAAGATGAACTGGAGTTAGTGGCCACCATTATTGACAAAAAAACAAGAAGAGTTGCCATGAATGCCTATAAATAGAGGCATACGTGAAAGAGCAAAATGAGAGAGAGGTAGTAGAGCCAAAGAAGTGAGAAATGTAAGAGAGAGTGTATTGCCAAGGGCACCAAGCAATAGCTGCCATTATAGCACTGTAAAGAGAGAAAAGAGTGAGGTTAGAGAGAGTGTGTTGCCAAGGGCAGCAAGCAATAGCTACCATTATAGCACTGCAAAGAGAGAAAAGAATGAGGTTAAGAGTTACAAGAATGGATGATTCCTCCTCCTCTATTGTTGTAAATCTTGTTCTCTCTCTATATAATAAAATGACTTCTCTCATGGATGTAGATGGTTTACCGAACCACGTTAAAAATTGTGTCAGTATGCTTGGTCTTCAATGGGCAAATATCAGTACATCACAGGTCGGATTTTCGTATAATTTATGCTTATTTCTTGTACTGAAATGAGGAGGATTTTTTCTGCAGTTAAACAAGAAGCCACCAATACCAAAATTCTTTGAAGCGCTTCTTGATTGGCTATACTAACTCATACAACTAGCCAGGTTTTAGACACCTTTCCTGCTGCAAAACTAATGATGTACTCGATCTCATCTGCAACTTCTTTCATTGAAGGTCGATTCTGCCTCTTGTCATCCAAACAGGCTGCTGCCAGGGATCCCAATGCTTCCATTGTTTCCAGTTCCAGCTTGCTAGCACCTTCCTTAAGCACCGGATCAATGACTTCCATCAGTTTATCTTCCTCAATCACGTTCTTTATATACACCACCAAGTTCACATTTTCTTCTTCTCGGTTAAAATCAATAGCCTTCTTTGAGGTCAATACCTCCAGTAGAACAACTCCAAAACTATAAACATTACTTTTATCAGTAAGCTGTAAGTTACGGTAATATTCTGGGTCAAGATAACCAAGGGTCCCCTGAGCACAAGTGAAGATATGGCTATCATTGTTTTCACTTGCCTCCACCAGCCTAGAAAGCCCGAAGTCAGAAACTTTGGCATTGAGTCTTTCATCAAGTAAAATGTTGCTGGACTTCACATCACGATGGTAAATGGGAGGCACGGCTGCAGAGTGAAGATAGGTTAGACCTTCTGCAGTTTGATATGCAATTTGGAGCCTTCGTTGCCAGTTGAGTGAAGTCCACTTGCCAGAATGGTGACAATGAAGGTGATCAAAGAGGGTTCCATTAGGGATATACTCATAAATCATGATAGGTTGCTCAAGCTCGACACAACAACCCAGGAGTCTTACAAGGCTTCTGTGATTGAGCTGGCAAAGAATTCGAACCTCGTTAATAACTTGATCGATGCCTTTGGTGTTTCCAAGCTTGGCTCGCTTGATAGCTGTTACATTTCCATCATCAAGAGTGCCCTTGAAGACCTCACCAAAGCCACCTGCACCGATGGGGTTGTCTTTGGAGAAATTGCTGGTTGTTTTTGTTATCTCCTTTCCTATAAAGATTCTGACTGATTTTCCACCATGTTTGGCATTTAACATCTCTTTTCGCTCTTCTATAAAATTCCTTTGTGCTCTTTTTGACCGATTTTGCTTCTTGAGGAATAGACCACCACCAAGGACCATGACTAGGATTGCAACCGCTCCAAAGGCTGCACCTGAATTGATTTAAAAGACGAGCCAATCAACCAACGAAGAAAATGTCATTGCTGTTACTTATTCATCTAAATGAAAAGAAGTCATTGTTGTTATTTGATATATTTACACAATTATATGAAATATTCAACTACTCTATGAGATAATGCACGTATTTGACATGGAAACACTATGGAGCAAAACTGCAAAAGCAAAAACTTGATTTGGAGGTTGTGCGTGCAGCTTAATTCTGAATTTTTTTTTTTTTAAAGAAAAGCAATATCATTACTCACTTAATGGGAGCTATAACGTACCTGCAAAGACCCCTGTCTTTTTTTTTTTTTTTTAAAGAAAACCAATATCAGTACTCACTTAATGGGAGCTATAACGTACCTGCAAAGACCACTGTCTTTTTTTTTTTTTTGGCAAACTTTTCTAGGAAGACACTTCAAATCTACGAAAGGAGAAGATTATAAATGTTAAGAGTGAGATTGACTGGAAAACACCGTTTAGGTTTTGAAGAAAAAGAAAAACAAGAACGGTCAGAAAATTTAAAGGTTAAACTCACTTTAACACAATCCGTTGATGGGGTCCCATTTAACCCAGCATCACAGAAGCACCTTTTCTGTCCTAAGATGATCGGATCAGGCAGACATTTTGAGTACAATAAGTCCTTGCAGTCTACTGGGATATTGCAAATTGGCTCCTTTGGCAACGCCCATTCGATCTCCACACCAGGCTCAGGCCATTTCTTGATCATTCCCACCTTCTTAACATCCAAGTTCACAAAGCTCTGATATGCTGCATACCCTCCATCATAGACCTTAATCATATGTGCACTCAGTAAGCCAGTACTAGTCTTGAATGTACAACACAATGGTGCACTAGCAGAGGCTGCAGCGTTCCCTTGAATATCGTTATGACAAATGCTACCAGTTGCACAATCTATGAGTGGTTTCAATTACAAAATTTCATTTTTACAATTAAGCAACAAGATTGTGTTACTATTAGTGATGCTAAAGGGAAGATTTTGATTGAGCTGGATTCCTTGGCTATGAAAATCACTCGAGATGCAAGTCTTATTTGCTAGGCTTGCAGGTCTAATAACTATCCGTCGGAGTACCGGGTTAATGGATGCGATCAAGTAGGATGATTCATTTAGAGCATCGAACCATAATTTTCCAAAAGAACACCTGAGCTTGTACTTTTGGTTGCCACAATCTGGCCCAGTGCTTAGTGGAAATGGCACCTGTGTAAGGACACAATTCCCACAATGCTGCAGGGCTGTGGCACTCCAGGAACATGATAAGTGTAACTATAACAATCAACATTGATAGGATGCTCTTCTCCATGGACAAGCCTTGGTCTATAGATGCAGAAAGCACCATAGGGAGGCAAAGCCTGATAATAAACTATGGTACACACTCCTACTACATGTTTCGATATTCTAATATACTGAATAGGACTTGTGATAGTGTAAAGATACAACCGGTCAAGCTAGTCCTCTTTCCTGATTGGATACGAGGGATGGACAATTTTGTCTTTCAATTAATTAAGACCCAAGAGTGACGTTATTCGAAATGTGCAAAACAGGGGACATCTGTCCAAGTTCTTGCGGTGGACAATGCTAGTTGAGGTTTTCTCAAAATGGGTAGCATTTTCTTAGGAAGACATGTAATTAGTTCAATCTTTTAGAAACGAAAAAGATGATTGTCGTGCTTGAGGATCACTCCCCTGTTAAAGAAGGAGGCACATGCCGATTCCCACCTCAAAGCTCATATATATGCATGTAACTCATGGAAATTTACAGTGAGCCTGTATTGGCTTGTGTCGAAATCATGAGTGGAATTAATCTTGAACGGTTCTCAATCAGTAATCTTGTTTCAACATCGGCGGAATAAATTGCGTTTGATATTCAAATGTTAGTACGTACTTTGCATGAGTGCTCATGGTTTCGAGATCCAAAGTAATTAAACTAATCTTGTTTATCATCCCAGGGCGCTGTTCCCTAACCAACAATTCCAAAGTGAGCAAATTTCATTGGTTTCACTTCATACTGGTTCCTTTCTCAATGGCAGTTGATGCGTCAACAGTACGAAAAAGCTTCCTATCCTGTTGGAAAGGACAGTGATCTAACATAAATTTGGTCCCAAGGAAGACAGCAGCCATGTGTGTCCTGATCATTGCGCCTCGAAGGACTTCAAGGTCGGATAGCGGCCAAGTAATAATAACTCCTGCATCCTGCTAATAATATCAGCTTTCCACATTTCTTGCTAAGGGAAATACTAACTGGAGGCTCCTCTCGTGCGATTTCAATCTGAATCTGACAATCTTCTTAAAACAATTTTCAAATCAAGAAGATGAATGCCGTTCACATAGAAACCCAGGAATTCAAATTGCAGAAAATGCTTGTACATTGAGACTTGAGAGTGATAGTTTCTGAACTAGAAGGAGAGTTCAGAATTCAGCCAGGCTTTTGGCTCCCCAAAAAGGAAGGATCCACTATCCAAAAGTAAGCAAAAAGTCTTCAAAATCTTAAATTAAATGTTCAAAACATCACTTCTCTGTCTCTTTTTAATTCCCGCAGATGGGATCTTACTAAAATTTGAGTAACCAAGTTTTTATTTTGTCTTCTTTCAGGTTTCACCATATATTGATATTCCATCCAAGAAGGTTATGGACTCGATAGGAGGATATCTTTCGCATATCAACCAAATCCCCACTCTTGTGTGCAAATCTTTTCTGGAACTTAAAAATTAATCTACCTGGATGATTCATCGCGCATCCACACTTTTGCTAAAACTGATAGAAATGCTCTTATGATTTTGAGTTTGTCCTTTGATGACTATTAGGGTCACGAAAAATTATTGAAATTAATTCTAAATTCTGAATTCAAATAATCATTTTAGTTCCTCAATCTAAGTAAAAGCGTGTAAATCATTAACGATACTATTATTTTTAAGATATTATTTAGAATTGAGTTCCAGACAATATTTTATGAAAATTTAAATTATTTATTTAAATTTATTTTTTTTATAATTTTAGATCGTTATGATATACTAATATCAAAAATAACTTTTTAAAATTAAAAAATATATTATTTTAATAGTATTTTAAATGATAAAATATTTTAAAAAATAACAGAAACACCCTTACATCTCTATAATCAACCCTCTATTAATATATATATATATATATATATATATATATATATATATATATTTTAATAATAAAAGTTTGAATTAAAGTTTGGTGTGGTGATGATATTTGGAAGAATTCTATGATGTTTTATATTTAATGTTTTTCTTGTATTGTTTCTATCTACATTAATTGGTATAAGAGCCTAAATATTCATGATGGATAGTTAATGGTATGTTATTGAATAACTATAGCTAGAAGAGATGATCGCAAAATAGGATGTGTTTATGTAGAAAGAGACAAGGTGTTTCCTCTTAAGAAGGAGACATTCTGAAACTACTAATAAAAAAACATTCAAAAATAAATTGTAAAATTGACATATCAGTTATTGATGATAAAATTATAAAGCTACATTAAAGAATTATCTTGTTGATTGACAAAGATAAAAAAGATAAAATTAAAGGATTGAGAGGAGATTGATTACATATTCATGAGTAGTTTTGAGAATCATTTCAAAGACAAGAATAAAGGAGGCAACTTTTTGATCGAAATGAGTATCATGAAGATTTTGATGATTTTATTTATTACAAAATATATATTAATTGATTTCTCTGCCAATTTATTTTGATAATGATGATGATGATATATGTTGATAATGATAATATAAATAATGACAATAATAGTAGTGATGATGTCATCCATAGTAGATTATTTTTGGTGATCTTATTTATAATAGGATAGATATAAATTAATATTCTTCACCAATTTATTATATTTATTTTGATAATGATGATTATATATCTTGTTAATGATAACATAAACAATGACAATAATAGTTGTGATGATGTCATTTATAGTGCTCTCACTTGATAAATTAAAGGTTTGCGAGGAGATTATGAAAGGTGCTCAACCATTATTTTTTATTAGGCTATATTGATTTTTTTTATTACAAGCTTGCTATTATCACAAATATAGGTTTGTTTTGGAATTATATGGATACAACATATGTTGATGAAACAAGTTTAAGGTTTTCAATTCATTACTTTAAAAGTTAATAGAAGAGAAATAATTTTTCAATTATTATTTCTTATACAGATTTTAACATGAAGGGAATGAAGTTGATATCTCAAATTATTATATACCTGGAGTGAATAAGGAAAAGGAGTTCGAATTCAAGAACAAGTTCTTTCTAACCCATAACGACCATTACAAAAAGATTTTGAAGGGAGATATTTGTTTCCTTAATTGTTTTTATTTCTATTTAGTTTTAAAAAAATATTTTCATTTATTGTGTTTTTATTCTTACTATTTAGTTTTGGAATTTTATTTTTCTTATATTTTTTTTTTCAGTTTAAGAAATTCTTTTCATTCCGTTTAGGCTTAAGAATAGTATAAATAAGATTGTTTAGTTTGTATTTTAAGAGACTATTTAAAAGGAAAATATTCAACAATAAAATCTTGGATTAAAGTTTCGGTATGATAATCCTATTCAAGAAAATTATGTGTTGTCTTGTGCTTGATATATTTCTTTTATTGTTGTCAACATCATTATCATCATCATCGATAAGTTCTTTCAAATATTTTCTTAACATTAAAAAAATAAAATAAACTTGATTAATATTTCACTATAGACTGTCTTATAGTTCATTCTGGACTTACACAGTAAAATTATTATTTTACCTTTCATAAATTTAAATCTTATTGCATAATTCCAGGGGTAATTTTTTTTTTTCCATGAGACACATTTATTATTATAAGATTCAATGGGGGTAAAATAATTTTTTTAAATTTTTTTTTGCCTAGCAAACTTTCTGAAATATCCTTAAAACCTGAATTTTTTTAGTTGTATGAGGAGAGCCATTTTTTATTTTTTGTCCTTTCTAGCATAGTGTAATTACTAAAAATATTCTTATAAACAAAAAAAAATATAGCTAATATTAAGAGGCTATTTGGTATTTTTTTATGATTGTTTTTGTTAATACTATATGGGTATTATATGGGTCGAGGACATTTAAGTATTTCTATAAATTAAAATTTAAAAA
>NW_011500227.1:43159-82537 GCF_000495115.2 Populus euphratica
CTTTTTGGTTATATTTTAAAAAAATATATATATTTTGAGTCATTTTACCGAATATATTTTTAGTTAAATGTACTTAAACTTAATTTTTATCATATGTTATTTATTAAAAAAATAAATTTTAAATTATAACTTCAAGTAAAAAAATTAGCTTTATGTGTCATTGCAACACACAAGAGAAACATTGTTTGCTATTCATTTGAACTATATTCTCCTCTTTTCTTACTATTTTGTTTTGGTTTTTTGGACTTTTCACATCCTTCAATGTTTGTTTCTTATTATTTTATCATTTAACATTTTTTATTTTTGATTAATCATAATTATTTATTTTGCATGAGGGTATATGATTATTTCGAGGAGTTGATTAAATGTTATATCCCTTGGTTAATCCTTATTTTGGCAAAACATAATTAAATTTTATAGATTTTAAATAATTAAATCTCTAGAGACTGAATTTAAAGCTTAAAAAAATATTCAGTCCCTCTTTGTTGACAAAATGAGGGACTCATTTGAATGGCTGGGGGAGATTTTATGTCAATTATTTCACATAAACCCTTTAATCTTTTTTGTTTTATCAATTTGATCCATTCAAATGGACTTTATTTGAGATTTAATTTGGTAGTATTTTTTCTTGTTTTCTTGATATAAAAATCTCACAATATCAAGTGAAATTTATAGGCCTCAGTTAATGTTTAGTTTTGCAAAAGAAAATAAATTTGATTGAATTAGAACCATTAAAAACTAAGGAACCAAAATTAAAACTAAAACAAATATAGAGACTAGGGTTAAGGAGCAAGCCAAATAAGCTAATGTATGCAACACACAAGCAAAAGATTGGAGATTCTTGCCGTGTTTAGGCAACACATGCATCATCTCTAAGAAGATAAAAGTTGACTTTCAAAGTAGTGTTGGAAGTGGCACACCAAAATCTTCCATTGAGGATGACATGTGTTGGTTATTGCATACTAGTTTAGCTTTGATGACCTATTTTATCTCTCTTTTTATTTGGATTCGATCTTAACATGTAAACATTTAAAGGTATTCTATGATTCTTTTTCTTTATCAAATTTAGTCCTTCATCGTTTGACTACTAACTTTTCAGATTTGAATCCTTTTTCTTATTTATTTGTTTTTTCAATTTTTTCTTTAATATTTTGATTCATTTGATTACACACTAAAATCTTCCATTGAGGATGACATGTGTTCGTTATTGCATATTGGTTTAGCTTTGATGACCTATTTTATCTCTTTTTATTTGGATTTGATCTTGACATGTAAACATTTAAAGGTATTCTATGATTCTTTTTCTTTATCAAATTTAGTCCTTCATCGTTTGACTACTAACTTTTCAGATTTGAATCCTTTTTCTTATTTATTTGTTTTTTTAATTTTTTATTTAATATTTTGATTCATTTGATTTTTATATAAAATTGAGTCTTTATTATTTTGATTACTATTTATTTTTATTGAATCATTTTCCTAATTGAATTTTTTTTTCAATTTATCCCTCAACATTTCACTTCATTTCATCTTATGTTAAATTGGGTCCTCATTCTTGTAATTAATACTTGTTTTGTTTTGGATCCTTTTGTTTATATTTTTTTTCTTTATTTCATTCCTTGACATTTATTTGATTGGGAATTTGCAGTAAGATGTTTTCGGGTTTGCCTTTAATGGGGTAACCTCGACCTTATGACGTGAATAATTTGTTTGAAAAGTTAGTTCGAGTTGAATTTAATCTTTTTTGTTAGGTCTATTTTAAAAATTAATTTGTTTCAATTCCATCCTTTAATATTGTGTTTGTTTGGGTTCGAGTTTCATGATTTTTTTCTCACTTTATTTCTATGATGTTATTTCGTCCTCATGTCTTGGGCTATGAGCTTAATAAGTTAACCTAAGTTAACTCGGGTATTTTTCTTTTTGCTTTGATTTTTGTAGTTTTTCTTATTTTTCTTTTTACAAGGTTATCCTAGTTTTACAGCTAAGTTTTGGTATCATTTTTTTCTACAAGGTTATCCTAGTTTTACAACTAAGTTTTGGTAGGCCAACTCGGGTAAACTCGAATCAGGTTTTTTGTTATTATTTTAAAATTAATTTTTTTTCAATTTCATACTTCGATATTTGATTTATGAGTAATTGAGCTTCTGATTTTTTTGTTTCTATGCAATTATCTCATTCTCATTAAATTTTTGTTTTCTTATCAAATAAGATCATAAAAATCTTTTAAGAATATTAAGATGGTATCTTTCCATGATATTGGCAAGCACTCATTTTTTAGAGTTAATCATTATCAAATATTTTTTTGGTTAAGTTTATTTATTATCATTACCTATTTTTTTTAATTATATTATTAAATTAACTGAGTTTAGTGAATCTAATTGAGCCAATGAACATAATATCAAATTTTCTTGATTTTTTAAAAACCTAAGCATCACCTGAGCAATTTTTTTTCAATTTCATTCTTTAATTGGGTTTATTAAGGATTGTACTTTATAATTTATCATGAGATTGTTCTAATCTTATGACTTGGGGTTATAAGTTTGGCGAGTTAACTTATATTAACATGAGTTTTTTTTCTTTTCTAGTTAATTTTTTTTTCAATTCAACTTTAACATTGGATTGATTGAGAATTAGTTTTTATAATTTTATTATGATTTTTTTTATGATATTATCTTGGTCTCATGATATGGATTGCAAGTCTTGTGGGTTAATTTAAGTGACTTGGATTATTTTTTGTCCCTTTTAAGTTTTTTTTTTCAATTTCATTATTTGACATTGGGTTTATTAGAAATTGAGTTTTATAATTTGAATTAATTTTTTTTATTGGCTCATTCTAGTCTTATAACTTAGGTCGTGAGTTTGATTGGTTAGCTTAAGTTAACTCAAGTAATTATTTTTGTCCTTTTTTTGAATGATTTATTTTTTCAATTTTATTTTTCAACATGAGATTGATTGAGAATTGACTTTATATTTTTTATTTGCTTTCTATGAGGATAAAATCATCTCATGATCTAGATCGTGAATTTAACAATTTAACTCGAGTTGACTCTGATCGATCCAATAAATTGTCATCTCAATATTAACATTTGGGCTTTATTATTATTATTATATTTTTTTTATAGGGTTATCGCGGTCTTGTGACCCGATTTGTAGGATATGTTGGTTGACTTATTTTTTTATCCTTTTTCAGTTAATTTTTTTTTTTTTAGTTTTTTTTTTTAAATTTATCATTCAATATTGGATTGATTGAAAAGTAGGGTTCATATTTTTTTTCTTGGTTTGCATTCTTTGAGGTTACCCCAGTCTCATGTCACGAGTCATGAATTTGGTCGGTTGATTCAAGTTGACTTGAGTAGTTTTTTGTGTTGTTTTATTTTTTTTTAATTTCATCCTTCAACCCAATACATTGGGTTAAATGAAAATATCTTGATTGTTTCTTTAGTCGAACTATATTTTTATCAGTTGTTTTTAGAATTGTCAAGTTAACCAGATTACATCAAATTAATTATTATATAATTTATTTATTTTTTCTACTAAAAAATACATTAACAATAAGTAAATAATTTTTTACATAAAAAAATTAATCTAATCCCCAAAGCAATTATCTAGTTATAACTAATTAAGTTGTATAGTTGCTGTCTAAGAGGAGGACCGCTTTTTCAGTTAATTTTTTTAAAATTTTATCATTCAATATTGGATTGATTGAAAAGTAGGGTTCATATATTTTTTCTTGGTTTGCATTCTTTGAGGTTACACCAGTCTCATGTTACGAGTCATGAGTTTGGTCAGTTGATTCAAGTTGACTTGAGTAGTTTTTTGTGTTGTTTTATTTTTTTTTAATTTCATCCTTCAACCCAATACATTGGGTTAAATGAAAATAAAAAATTGAGCTTTTTAATTTCTTTCAATTTATTTTTTATAGGGTTATCGAAGTCTTATAATTCAAGTTTGGTAGGTTAATCAGGATTGATAGAACTTATTATTTTAGTTGAAATTTATTTTTAGTTTCATCCTTAAACCTTTGGTTGATTTTGGATTTAATATTTTTTTTGAATTTTTTTTTATATGGTTATTAGAGTCTCATGACTTGATTAACATATTTAGTAGGTTAAATTAAGTTGATCCAATTTGATCTAATACGTTTTTGTTTTAATATTTTTTTTAAAAAATATCTTGATTGTTTCTTTAATCAAACTATATTTTTATCAGTTGTTTTTAAAATTATCAAGTTAACCAGATTATATCAAATTAATTATTATATAATTTATTTATTTTTTCTACTAAAAAATACATTAACAATAAGTAGCAATTATCTAGTTATAACTAATTAACTTGTATAGTTGCTGTCTAAGAGGAGGACCGATTATTTGTCTAGTAGATCGGATTACATTGCATTCAATCCCTTGGGATGGTTTGCCAAGTACCATCAAGAGAGATCCGCACGCTGGGCCGAGAACAGCACTTGAGCCTGCAAATGAGTTTGGGCTTCTTTTTTTATGTTTTGTTTTCAAAAAAATATGTTTTTTTTTATCAATTTTTTCCACATAAAATATATTAGTTCATTGAGATTAAGTGTTTTTTTAGTAATTATAAAAATTAATATGATGCATTTTAAAATATATTTAAAAAAATTCCTGTTAAAATAATTTAATGAAAATAACTTTTAAAGATAATTTAGTGATTTTACTATTTAAAAAAAAAAATGAAATGATCATAGTGCTCCTTATAAATTTGACTATGACATTTGAGTTTTTATGAAAAGATTGAATAACCCTTTTATCAATATTAAATGTTTTTGTATGGTAAAAAAATAAATTTATTATATAAATTCATGATTTAATTATGAGTGTTTGCAGTGAAAATAAAATACCGAGGCTTTTTAACCTTTTTCTTGGTAATATCCTTATAGAAGACCCACTATTTTCTGCACTACCTCTCCCAATTGGTCCTCCAGATTCTGCTTGGTTCCACTGCCGGCAAAACCCATTTTGCAGCAACTATTACACATTTTAACCATTTCGGATAAAATCTTAGAAAACTTCCAGAAACATAATTTAATCTTGGAAAGCTAATTTTTTAAAAATAATTTATAATGTTGAAATAGTAACTTCCCTTCTTAAAAAATTATTAGACCTTCTAATGAGCTGGACAAGAAATGTAAAAATATTTCCTTGATTATATATAAAATATTATTCCCACCTTTTATTTTCTTTCGATTTATAGGGATGTTCTTGGATTATATATTAATCAAACTTTTTTAGATAATCTTAAGAATGGATATTTCATATCCTTAATTAATAAGCTACTATTTAATCAAAATTACTATTTTTTCTTTGATGATAAGGATGTTTATGGACAATATCAATCACAATTAACTTTTTTCTCAAATAATCTTAAGAATATTCTTCTAATGAAATGGATAATAAATATATGTATATGTCATTGATTATACACAATAATCAAAATTAACTTCTTCAGATAGTTAATCTTAAGATTATGTCTTTCATATCCTTAAATAATAAACTACTACTTAATCTGTCCATGCCCACAGCACATTTGGTTCAGCATCTGTGAGTTAATAGTACTCAGTGAAGCAGGATAAAACTGCAAAAGGGGTGCCTCCAATTTTCTCAATTATAATTATAACGTAATGGGGATCATTGGTTATCTGTAGTGGTCTATTAGGTATTAATTAAGAGGATAGTATTCGGACTTGGTGGCAGCCGTGGTTTTCAACCGTGATGGATGATGAAGAACCAGCCAGCGGGCCGGCTATGCTCGTGCCATGTAAAAGACATATTGACTATCACGATATCTTTTTTCTCTTGGTTGCATGCCATTAAACTCGACAGAGAAGAATTTTTTAATTTTTTTTTAATTTTTATGGGAAGATAAGAATAATTAATAGGATCTTAACAATACACATCTGCAGAGGCCAAGGCTCATTTTTTCTTTTCAACACGAAGGTAGATTGAACTTATGTCGAACATAAAGTGATTGACGTCTCTGAAACATTACGATTCAGAAACATAAACCATTTCCAAACATTACATAATTACATAATCGGTAATTGATTAATAAAAAGCATGTGTGCCCCTTTGGTTTTTCACATGCCCACATCTTTTTTCACTACTAACACAAAGCTGTGCGGCCCTGTCGGTTTTTCGCACGCTTATTATTATGATAATCATCCAAACCATGCATCAAATAGAATTACGATACACAAAGTCTCTACGTAGAATTACCTGCACAAGCAACATTTCTGACAAGCTAGCTCCACGCCTTGGGCGGCTTTCTTCCGGCATGGCACACGTACGTACTGTAACATATACTTCTAATGGTGTTGATCATGATTTTGCAGCGACACGGCGAGAAGTCAAGCGACAATTAAGAGGAGATTGAGCTCCAGTAGAAACAATAATTTGAGTGGTAGAAGAATTCATATTAGATGAAGATGTTGAAGAGGTAGAGAAGCCATAGTCGGATCCAAAGATTCTTCCATCGGACGTCTGAAACCTACCTGAATCGCCAGGAAGTCGCATATACGAAGCTGAAGGTGACTCGTTGAACCACGACCCCAAAGGTCCAGCTTCTTTTCCGTTCTTGTATTGTATTATAGCCCTGTACACGAAAGGAATAAGACCCTCCATCTTTTTGAAAGAAAGGGAGACTTTTAGGCTTTAGTCAGGTTTACCATGGTTTAAAAGAGATTGAGGGTGTTGGTTTTTTGGTTTGATGGAGGGAAGGGTAGGGGGGAATGGTTTAAAAGAGATTGAGGGTGTTGGTTGACGTGGTGTAATGATGAATTGGAGTCCACCTCTTCACGCTAAGCCAAACGCAAATCCTGAGGGAGACTTGCAATAGAAACCCACACGAAGACCTTGATGAAAACATGAAAGCTCTACCTAAACTTACAGCTATCTAAATATTCATTACAGCTTACCAAAATCTCACTATAATATTATTTCATGTGTCCCTTGTTTTTTTTATGCATTTCTTTTGATAGTTTGGTATGGGATCTATTAGATTAATTATTTTAACATGGTTGGTCGACTAGTGATTATTTAGCATTTTCTTTTCCAAGAGAGAACTGGACCGTTCATTTCTTCTTGCTATCCACCAGCTTGTTTAGCTTTGTTCATATATATATATATATATATATATATATGCAACTCCGGATCTCTCTCAATTAAGGGCCTTTTCCATTGGACGTGCTAAAAGCAAAAGGCACGAACATTGCAATCTGATGATTCTCGATATCTTTTGTAATTAATTAATTTGTCTTAAGAAATTTCAGGATCTAAGAAACGTCTAATCTGTTGCTAGATGATGGTAGTGAATAGTGATATTTCCAACCTATCTAACTTGTAATTATCATCCCTCTCTCAATTAATATCGTGTTCTTATGCCTCTTAACTCATCTTTAAAAGCGACAAAGTTATATTTTATTTCCTTTTTTTTTTGTTACAATGCTGGTATAAATTGCCACCAGATAAAACCCGTCCAATAGTCAAAATCTAGTGTCTATTTGAGCTTGGCAACATCTATGGAGTCTGTCCCTTATCATTACTGTTAATGACTCGATTCGGGTTCTGTAGAAGAACCTCAAAACACGAAGCCATACTTTAACATATATACTTCCTCATGACATACGGCAGCACTCCCAAAAAAACACAAAGAACACCAGCAGACTCTAATATTACTCAAATATAATTAATGAGAACCATTCCCAAATCTTAGCTATTAAAACATAAGTTTGGCATAACCTCTAGAAGGAAAATCAAGAGTAAATTAAAAGCAAAGGTCTAATGTATTTATTTAACAACAAATAGAATAAAATGTATTCAAGATCTTAAAGTCAACTATATTAGAGCTAAGTACGCAAACCAGAAGATAAGGGGAAAGAGAATTTACGTGTTAAGAAGCATATATCGGATAAGATCAGTTTCAAACGCGTATTAAAGATTAATGTTGGATTTCTACAAAGATATAATAAACTTTAAATGCATATATATATATATATATATATATATATATATATATTTGCCTGCTTCATCATAATACCTACTCCAATACTGTCTCCATCGTAGATGAAGTCAGGTTGCATCAAATTAACCTTGTTGTCCTTTTCTTAGTCCAATATTTTGTTTAGCTTCAAGGCAGAGATGGATTGATCGCATTCTATATTCTATATCCTAAGCCAAAGCAAAACCTGCGTGCTCTCTTGCGTGACGGTGTTAGGTAAAGAGAAAGAGAGCAAAGCTTATTGTGTCACACTGACACAGTCTACCTTGGTATCATTTTCCCTTTTGAACATAGCCGAAACCTAACTAGAAAAAAGAAAAGAAAAGAAACGTCAACTTTCATTATATATATATATATAGTGATACCATCAGGAGTCATGACTAGCTCAGGTGCTAATCAATTTCAATTTGTAACTTATGCAATCTCTAAATTTATTTTTCATCTTTGATTTGCTGACAATATTGTGCGGGAGATGAAGGGATCATTATTAAGTCATTTTTTCTTTATTGGACAAGTAATTTGGGTTGTATTCTAGAAAATTAGAGTGCAGCTAAATGACAGGCGCGTCTGACTTTTCTTTAGTGCCGGCATGAATCACGTTTTGACCAATTGACAAGCGGTGCAAAAAAATATATTCAAATAAGAGTGAGGTAGTGTTTTTTTATGCTAGAAAATGGGTAGTTCCCGTTAGTTGATTACTGATTTAGATTAATACGAAGATAAAATAATAATTATTATAATTATTTAAAGTAGTTTTGGGTCCTGGCTCCAATTAATTATTAACTTAAGTTAATATAAAAAGTAAAAATAATTATTATTATAATTTTAAAATTCTACTTAAAGTTTAAAGTTTATTCGAGATTAGACTTGGATTATAGATCGAGTTGATTATTAACCCGAGTCAATGTAAAAATAAAAATAATTATTATTATAGTTTTAAAATTCTACTTAAAGTTTATTCAAGATTAGACTTGGGTTATAGATCGAGTTGATTATTGACCCGAATCAATGTAAAAATTAAAATAATTATTATCATAATTTTAAAATTTAACTAAAAAATCGAAGTAAAGCAAAGCTCAAACCATGAGTTGGAATAGTTAATCCAGGTTGACCCAAAACAACATAAAAATAAAAATATTTATTATAATAGTTTTAAAATTATATTTAAGGGTCGATTTGAAACAAGATCCAAGTTATGACTTGGAAGGATCAACCTACATTGATCTAAATTAAAAAAAAAATCAAAATAATCTTGTTTTTTTAAAAATAAATCAATAAGTATTTGAGTTGTATTTTATCTTAGATCATCTAAATCATTGCGCATGACTAAGTCAAGATAATTTTTTCTTTATTTCTTTGTAAACTTGAAATAATTTAGACCTCAGCCGAATTATATCTATTACCTTGCAAATACAACATAAAATAAATTATTAACCAAATTCAAAGCAAATCAAATATAAAATAAAATAATTATTTATCTAGTTTAAATATGATTGAACATATCAAACACTACGTCAAGGTAACCGTCAAAGCTATTTTAATTTAAGCTGGCGATAGGGTTGTAATTGAATACATATTCCTTGCGTCAAATCACGTAATATATTTGAAAAATTAATAAGCAGTTAAAACACTGTGGGGAAAAAATAAAACAAAGAGTACTCCATTGCCATTTCTTTTTGGTATATAATTAACCCCTGCGATTTTAACTATTCCAGGTCGTGGATAAGAAATTGGTGAAGGAAAAAAAAAACAAAGAGTATTCCATTGCCATTTCTTTTTGGTAAATAATTAACCCCTGCGATTTTAATTATTCCAGGTCGTGGATAAGAAATTGGTGATTGTGATGAATGAAGTTATAATGGTATATTTACAAGTATGAGGCTTTTAAGTTTTAACACATGCTTCGCACATGTAATATTATTTATTAATTAAATTAAATGTTTAGTTTTTAAAATCTAAATAGTTTTATATGAAGTTTGATAATTGTAATTAAATTAGTTTGTTGATTGTTAAAATATATAAATCAATCTCGATTTCATTGAAATAAAAACTATAGATATAAAATAGTTAATAATAAGTATTTATGTGTATGTTGTACACTTATATCTATGTGTATGATTGTTTATAATTAGATCTCTTGAAAATAGGAATGAATAAAGAATTTGCATTAATTTATTTACTAGCATAATTAGAATGAGAAATATATTTTTCTTATTTTATGTTGTTATAAAAAAATTCTCATATTTTTTGAAAAAAAATTGAAGGAGAAAAAAGGAAGGGAAAATTGTTTCATTATTTATTATAATATTCCACTTATATTGTATAAATATGTAAACTGCATTATATGAACAAAAAGTTTTATTTAGGGCCACACTAGCTTTTTGTACGATAAAATAGCATTAGAATGAGTCTTTTTCATTGAAAGATATATTTTCAATTATATCTAATGTGAATAGAAATTAAAAACAATATAGGCATGAATAAGAATTTTATGAAACTTTATTTTATATTAAAATTATCTAAATTAGCAAAAAATTTCAATAAAACATTTATGGATAATTTTCTCCAAAGAGTTAAAAGACAATACCAAATTTTTTTTATGAAAAAATAAAGATACAACTGAATAATTTGTTGTACTTTTTTTTAAAAGATTTTAATATTATTGATATTTTAAGAACTTTTTAGAGTTTCTATATATAAAATAAAGTTATAATAATATACTATATAAATTATAAATATTTTGAAAACTTTATTCTATGTTATTCATGGTTTTACATAGTTAAATATATTTTAAAATCAAATTATTTCTGATTAGCAAGCACTTTAAAATTTGGTACAGGAATATTGGGACACAATAAAAATCTCTAATACCAAGCTCAAAATACAAGCCCAGCTAAATCATGTTTCGAACAACACGTAAAAGGCCAGCAAAGACTTCAAGTAGGTTTTGATCAACCATTTCCAAGCAACCCACCGATCCAAGCCCATCTAATTGTTGTGCAGGTAGACTAGTATGCGATATGGATTGCACTGTTTATTTCTACGGTATTTATTTTTTTCTTTTTTTTAATTAAACTTTATTTACTTACAATCCAGCTCTTTTTTTAAGTTATATTAACACGGTTTTAATTTTTTAATTTCCATGTTATTGCATATGTAAAGTATCAAGAATAGTAATCAAATTTCTAAAATATAATATTAGGTTGTATTTAAAAATGAATAATTTAAAGAGAAAAAAAAAAACCAAGCCCAATATTGAAAAGAGGTGGAGACTTCATTTTAATCTTTGAAGTTTGATTTTATGTATTATATGGTCCTAAAGTTTTTGAATTTTATATTTCAATCTAATTTTTTTTCAATTGTTGCAATTCTTTAGTATTGAGAGAGAATACAGAGTCGCTAAAAAATATTAAGAAGAGAAAAATTACTTGAATGGTGACATTTCAACCATATTGAGAATACAGTTTTGGAACCATCTCGCAGAACCTGTTTACCCTTATCTTTTCTCCAAACAAGATAAAAAATATACCCCCTCACACCCTACATTTAATACTTTTATCTAGACAAAACAAAGATTTTTTTGCAACCCTAAAAATGTTGTTACAAGATTCAAAACCCTAACCCAACTAGTCCTGCCTGCGAGTGTACTCCTCTTATTAGCTATAAAACACTACAAAGCGTGAGGATGGTCCATCCCATGACCTTCGAATAATCCTTATTTCTCTTTTTTTTTTTTAAAAAAAAATCCATGTAAAAGATCATGAAAAAAAAAAAAAAAATCCATGTAAAAGATCATGAAAAAAAACAAAAAAACACCCTTGAGAAAAAACAAAAAAAAATCTAGAAAACTAGATAATCTCGCACTGTCAAATATGAAATTCTTAACCAAAAAATAATTTTGTTAGTCAAGATATTCTTCAAACTTTGATGAGGGGTAGAGCTTAATGAACACATACCTTCCCCTTTTATGTTTTAAATTATTGTTCATAATACTTATTATACATCATTTGAAGTCTTTTATTAGTTTAATGATCATGATTTTTGTTTTGAAATATTTAAACAGCTTTGGATGTAACTTATATATGCTCAAGTATTGTTTAATTGTCTTGCTTTAATATGTAAGCATATGATTATGGAATAGTATATGATAATGCATAATGTTATTTTGTATATTTAAATGTTAGTCTAATCTTTTTTTGAAGTCCTAGAAATATGTGTTAAGTTATGAAATTGTTATGTTTAGGATGTTTGAGGTTAGACTGTTTTATTTATAGATATGTTGTTTAAACTTCAAGACAATGTTTTTACATAATGGAACAATGTTTTTGTTTAAGAAAATCTTATTTTGCTTGTTGTCTTTAGATAGATTTGCTTAATGTTTGCCTTTAATTCCTTGTTTTTGGTTATTTTAGTGGTTAAGGCAAGTTATTTTGAGCATGCTTGGGTTTTGATTACTAAGTTTAGTTTATTTTTTATACTTCTTATATATCTATTGTGGATTTAGTCTTTGCTATGTATTTTTATTTTTAATATATTTTTTGGGTTGATATTCTTGTCATGAATATTACTTTAAATTGTTAGTTTTTGCTGGTTGATTGATAGTTCATGCATGCATGTACATGTTTTTTAATCATTAATCCAGGGTTTTTATAATTTTAAAACACTATTTTCATGGTATTTAGCTTTCATTCCTTTCATTTTGTTCATTATAAAATATCAAATAATCATGAAGTTTGATTGATTACTATATTAACCCAGTCTCAAAACCTTACTTGAATAATGTTTTTGCATGTTTTTGTGCCTTTAATTTTACAAATACAGGTTTGAAAATTGAATCCACATTGTCTAGGTTTCTTATCATGTTCTTTGTTAGATTCAAATCAAACACCTTGTTTGATATTCAAATTTTCATTTTTGATTCTAAGTTATATTTTTTGGCTTAGGTCTCGGGGTAGAAAGCCTAGCTCATGTGGCTTTGCTCATCCCATTCTTGAAATAAAGATATGTTTAGTTAGTTATCAATAAAAAAAAAGATTTTCATGCTTTTAAAATGTATTTGCGTTCGAGTATTCGCAGAACACAGGTTTAAAATAATTTTCAAAACTTTCATTTTTAGTTAAGGATATATATGACAAACACACCCTACTAATTTTCCTCCTATGTTTGTTTTCTTCATTTACATGCTTTTGCCAAACAAGCCCCAAGGAATCTCTGAAAATTTTGAAACAATATTAGTGATGATACACCTGGGCAGTGATGGTGCTCAAACTCGAGTAAGATCACATCCTTCTTACTTTACTGGAGTATGATGTGAGCTTTTTAGTACCTACAGCTATATGCACATCGAGTGACAAGGAATGCGGTGCCCCTGCAGCTCTACAAGCAAACCTCCCCATGTTGAAATAGACTCTCTCTGCCCAAGTGGTCCTTGAACTTCTTCTTAATATGGAAATATAGCAGGACCTTTCTCTAGCGCGTGACTTATCAAGTAGAGAATGACGAGGGTGGGCATGAAAAGAAAGCGAACAGAAAACTGCAGAATCCAACCATCTTCCACCCTCCACTGCAAGGGTGCCTTTGCCTGTTTCGAGTTGGTGCCTTAAAAAAGTGGGACTCCATGCCCAGTGCCCACCCTTTTTTCTCACTCCTCTAGTCCTGCTTTCTGCAAGCGGCACTGCAACCTATAAATGGTCCCCGTCCGTGTAGTTCTCGTAACAGCCCTGGGGCCTTGGCCCTTCGCTTTCCATGCTGCAAAGATGAAGAGGATGCTAGCATTTCCTCCATGATCCATCCCAACAGCATCTCAAGAAATTCAAATAAACCCTACAAAATAAATGCAACTTGAAAAGTAAAATTTCAATTTGTCCAGTGAGGTTTATTGTTTCTATCAATTACCCATCTATAGTCTTAATGCTTCTAAAGAATCAAGCTCTCGTCTAGAGCTGTTTTTCTCGCATAGATATAAAATCTTGGGAATACAAGGGTTTTTTTTTTTAAGATTGATATGGGTATTTTAATTATTTATATGTATTCGATTAATTTTATAAATTTTAAATTAATAATTATATAAATTTTTAATAACTCTAAATTTTATATTTTAATTTATTTTTGATAATCCAGGGTGTCCAGACCAGTTTACGTACACCACAACTAATTCTCAAACCTACTGAACATCCTGCAAGTCTAGTAGACAGGTAAGGCACCGCGAGGATAACAGGTGTGCACACTGAAGCTTGAACCCAAGATGCATAAATAGAGAAACTCTACCAGAATCGCTAAGCTACAAGCCTTGATGCATATTTTAAAATTTATTAAGATTATGAATGGTAATTAATGCTATCAAACATTTTTTTGAGAGGGTTTGAAATTTACCCAAAAGTTTCTCTAATTGATTCACAGTAAGGAAGTTAGACAAGGAGAAATAAAATAAAAATGTATATTTTCTATTTTTGTGCAAGTAACATTTTTTAAAATTAAAAAATAAAAGGATAATATTTTAAATCTATTTCTAAGCAAATCTGTGTGTGTTTGATTGTTGCAACTCAGTTTCTATATATTAAGTACTTAATTGGGTGTCATTATATCCAAAAATCCTTTGATCTCTACAAAAATATTTAGAACAATAATATTTTCAATTTTGAAATATATATTTGTGTGTAGAGATTGTGTTTTAATTGTTTATGCAATTATGAAAACTCAAAAATAAAAATAAAATTAACAATAAAATAGGCATTCATAGGACTTAAACCGCATTTACTGGAATGCTAAAATAACCAAACAAAACTATGCATGTATTTGTATGTGCTGATTTTTTTAATTGAAAACTAAAATGGCCAATTGTTTTTAGGTTTTTTTTTATATATTTGCCCCAACTAATTGTACTTTGAATTAATTAGGGAGATATTATTGATTTAAAAAAACATGTTTTGTATTTTTTAGTTTATATTTTGTAATGAAAACTACAAATATATTGATTACAATAAAAAAGTATATTGATTACAATAGGAATTACAAGCCTACTCTCACAAGCCTATTGAATTACAACTTACAATCATGAAATTCTTCTTGATTTGAATGCAACATGCAATGAAGGTTCTATCTTGATAGGAAAACATATATGTTTTATTGTTTTTTTTGGATTTTTTTGGTATGAAAACTATTACCTACTAATTAAAAGTAGCTTACTGATTACAAGCCTACTTAATAAACAGGTTTTAAAGAATTTATGAACTTAATTGAATTGTAGAGTTGTAGTTGTTGAGTGTTTTGTCCCTCATATCCTTCTTTAAATAAGGAATTTAAAGGTAACTATTGATAATTACCATTTCAATTTATACCATTCCTTGTTTTAAGAATATTGCAGTTCATAGACTTTTTACTTTCCTTTTAATCACTCATGTTGATTCATTTTTTGTTTTAAATTCTTGAAGCATATAGACTTTTTTTTCCATAAGTGTGGACTTCTACCAAGTCTAATTTGCAATCAAGACTAACTTATTTTTTATGTTAGATACTTCATTTTTTATTAATTAATTTTGTGTATAATATTTATTTTCCTCTTAAACAACTTATTAATAACTGATTTGTTTTCTAAATTAAGACTTAATGGAAAATTAAAGAAACTTTAATATCTTGATCTATATTTCTATCAACTAGCTTTTCATAAGATGGTTTGAATTTCCAAATGTCATATTTTCTCTTCATTTAAAACTCCTTTACTTTTTGTTCTTTTACATCTTGAGATGATTATCATCTTTGATCACACTCATTTTTTTCTATTTTTAATCAATGACTTGAATCAAGTGTTTCTTCTTCGAACTCTAGATCACTCCTTTTTAAATTTCGAATCATGATAGCTATTTTTCTATACAATAAGTTAGTAATATCTAATAGTAGTCTAGAGTGTTATTTGAATAGTAGTCTAGAGTTTTCTTTTATTGCTGCCTATTTATTGGGAGAGATTTTCTTCTTCATTTCAGGCTTTATTCTTTCAATAATTAATTATTTACTTCATTCTTCAATAAAGAAATCTACTAATTTTGTTTTTTTTTCTTGGTTTTCTAGTAATTTTAATCTTTTTGGTGCTACAGTTTAAAAAAAACAAATATAACATTCCCACTAACGTCGTTAATTGTTTTAATGTTTTTTTGTGCTTGCCTCAACTAAGAGGACTTTGAATTCTAAAGTTAAAAACTATGAATTAGTCACTTAATGAAGTTTTACAATTTAACTAACAAATCCAAACTTATAATCAAATTGAAATTGTAACACTTAAATATTGACAATAAAAGATAATTGAAATTCAAGAACAAGAAAGTTTATTGCAAATAAAAAATAACTTACAATTATGGAGTTATTCTTGTTTGAGCATAACCATACAATGAAGGTTTTTAACAGCAAAACATACATGTTTTTGGTTCTTTTTTACTTTTTTTAATATGAAAACTACTATACACGGATTATAAGTCTACTAATTATAGCTTACTGGTTATAAGCCTACTAGTTGTTGATTTGTTAGTTCTTAATACCTTCATTTAAGTAGGGAATTTGAAAGTTTTTTTTCCCTTCTAATTACTCATGTTACTCAATTCCTTGTTTTAAGGATCTTACAACACACAAACTCCTTTTTTATACAAGTTTGAACTTTTACCAAGTTTGATTTGCAATCAAGTCTAGCATATATGTTATTCCTGTTCCAGATTTATCTCTTGTTTAATTTTGTGTATATCACTCAGGTACCATGAAATTGATACTAATTAGAACTTTAAACACTTTAGACCTTCTAACCCTAGAACGCCTTAGATCCAACCCCAACCTAACCCTTGGATGAACCTAAACCTTACTTTGAACCTAACCTTAACCCAATACAATCCCAATATGTCATGAATCTGATCACATATTTGACCTTACTGATTTTTTAAACAGTTAAATATAAACTCAAATACCTCAAACTAAACTAACATTAGCTTAATCCTTAAACAACTTCAGACTCGATCTCATTCCCATTTCAACCCCAAACACCTTAAACAAAGCTCTAATTTGAGCTTATGGGCTACGAACTCAACCCCGTATGGGCCTAAACCATGAGTAAGAAACACCCATATATATCCTAAGTTTGGATTTAAATGTAAATATATAACTTATTGATGTTTTACATGATAAATAAAATTTTTACATATTTGATAATAAAAAAATAAAATGAAAAGTGAAAATAATATACCGAACAACATTTATTATGTATACACTTGAATCATTGTTTGCATATATGATATTGAAACCCTATTAATTATAAATGTGATGTATGAGATGAGTACAATCAAAGGTTAGCCTTTTTAGTTAAATGTAAGAGTAAATTATTATTTTATCTTGGTGGTTTTAATGAAATAATTAGTTAATTCCTATGTTTGTTTTAAAAAACATAATATATTTTCATATTTCATTGTAATTATGTTGGTTTTTCATTCTAATAAAATTGTTTTTTTTTCCACTAAAATATCCTTCATTGCAATCAAAATTTTCATTTTCATACACAATTAAGAATGAATTTAAAAAAGTAGTTTAAAAATTTTAGAAAAAAAAATAACAAGTCAACTTTGGTCAACAAACTAACTTATTTTTTAAAGGGAATAACTTACAAAATCATAAGAAATATAAAAACTAAATTATAATGTTGAACGATATATACAGGAACCTGTAGCCCATGAAAGATTCAATGATAACCCGGGGCACTCATTACAAGTTGTAGTACATTTGTTACAAGAAATGGTAATAACGAGATTGACTTCGAGAGGTAACCACTCTTATAGTAAACAAAGAGAATGCATAAGTTAGCTTGGATATTCATGTTAATATATATATATATATATATAATTTTAAGATATAATTTAATTGGTTAGATTTTGAGTTTATTTTTTAATATTTACGAGTTTGAGTTTTTTCAGAATTATTAAAAATTTATATAATTATTAATTTTAAAGTTTATAAAATTAGTTAAGTTACATGTAAATTGATCAAAATATTTACATTGATAAAAAAAAAAAGGAAAGAACTGTACAAATGACTTTGCGGGCTTCCACTTGTAATCTTTTATCACTATTGTTAACAATTTAATCAATTCAAGCAAAAAGAAACCTTGCATTTTCCATTGTGTTTTTTACATTTTTTTTCTCTCAATTATCGATATAACTATAAGTTTTAGAACTATCAAGAAATTGACTTCTTTTCTTTACATTCATTGTAAATCTTCTATATGGGATTAATCAAAGCTAAATGTATCTGGACGAAGATTGAATAAGGTCTCAATATTAGTGATAACTGATACGTGCCTTTACTTTTCTTGGATTATTAAAGTCGTGTGTTTAACTGACCTACATTCACTCGATGAGTATCGTAGATTTTCTTTGCAGCATATTTTCTGGGTCCAGCTTAGCGAAAAAGAAAGAGAAAGCTTGTTTAATTTATCTCTCCCCTCCCAAATGGAGCAAGTTAACATCAAGAGTAGCTGTGAATCCTGCAGTTGATGCTTTCTTTTGAGAAAACAAAGATTAATTATATGGTGGAATAAGCATCGCAACGGGCAGCTATCAATGCATATGCTATGCTTGATGCTTCAAACTTTAATATTGTTCTGTCGACATATTTTAGATGTATATCCAATATTTGTTATTGTTTACTGTGAAGAAAGTGGTCGGCCCAATCATTCCTCGACAACAAAAAGTCAAAGGAATGGCAGGACTCGTCATTAGCTCAGGCTTTATATATTATGAATTTAGTAGTAAAATACTTAACTACTGATGATTAGTAGTAGTATTTTTGCTTCTAAAGTGGATAAATTAGGAATTTAGCGTATAAAAAAGTAGTGAATTAATATAATAGAACACAGTTTTGGTTAAATAATATATTTTTCTGATATCATAGTTCTGAAATGCAATATTAATTACATGTCGGGAACTATAATAAAATTAAGATTGATACAATGGCTCATAATCAAGATATTAATTAAACTCAAGACTAAGTAGTTAACCAATTTATAATGATAAGTGTAAATTGATTGATTAGTTTATAAAAAAAATCACAAAACTATTAAGACCATGACACTAAGACTAGTTTTTTTTAAATCTAAAGATCCAAAGGTAAGAGTTATTTTAATAAAAAGGCCTTTAGAAACTTCAATAAAAATTTAAATGCAATTTAATGGTTAGATAAAAATTTATGGTCCTTTTGAGTTATCATCCTAGTCTAGCATAACTAGATTTTCTGTTGAATCTAGGCCTATCTTGATGATTTATAAATACATATGTTAGGTCATCCATATAATTTATCTAGAGAAAATCTCGTCTAATTATAGTAGATAACTATCTAATTGCTGAGAATCATACGTTATCATAAATTCAACTATATCATTGATATTGAAAAACAGAGGATAACTACTGTATAAATAATAATTTTTTAAGATTTTAATTGGATTTTATTTTTTAATTTAGAAGTTGGATAAAAATATATATTTTAATTTATAAAACATATTTAATTTTTTTTTATAAAATTATGATTTTTATATAAAATAATTCAATTAATTCATACAAATTAATCAACTGATAAACCAGTTACGCAAAATAAATGACAACGTAAAAATATGTTATTTCACTAAATTTTTTAATTTATTTATTCCATCAACACGTTTAATTTAATGAGTTAATTCATAAAAAATAATCCTTCTAGAGTTTAGACTTTTGATATCGTATCGCGGAATATTAGGTTGTTATACGGGGAACTTGGACTTATTTTGCATATAGAACAATCAGGTACTTAATATATAGTGTACTTTAACATATATAAACTTATGAATTTATTGTTCTAACCAAAAAGTAAACTTTTTTATTACAACAAAAATATCAATCAACTCAAAGTTTCCTTTTACTCTCTATATAAAATACTCGCTTTCCACTGTTTGATTTTTGTGCTATTTCTATCTTCTTTTAAGAACCATCTTTCCATAACTGTATCAAAAGATGACAAATTCATAATATACTTACAAAGACGATCATGCAAACATATTTAAGAACCATCTTTCCATGAGCCCATTAACGCTCAGTATTAAGAACATGAATGTCAGCACTTGGGGTGTAAAAATAATTCATTTGTATTTTATATATTATCTAATGGTTGAGCTGTTAAATTCAAATAATATCAATATTATTGATGATATTAGGTAGAAATGGATACCATAAATAGTAAGGTTTTTTAAATCTGATCAACCTGGATTAATTTATATCTTCTATATATTTTTTTTATATTTAATAATATATGGATTGAATATTTATTTTTATTTTATTTAGAAATATTTTGACTTTAAAGTTCTTATTAATAAGTTTCTTATTAGATTTTTTTTAATATAAAAAAGATTTGTCTCTTTATAAATTGATTAAAATCTATAATATAAATTCAACATGTGAATATCTGTAATATTTTAGAGAATAATATAAATCATTTCTTAAAACTTCACCTAACAACTTAAGCTATTGAATTGCAACTTAAGCTATTAGATTGAAATAGTTTTTTAACATGATATAAGAGCTTTAATGACTAAGCGGTCACGGGTTTGAATATCACTACTTATTTATTTAATAAAAATTAAACACAAAATAATATAAGTTTATGTAAGTTTCAAGTTCGAAGGATTTTCACTTAAAAGGATACCAAGATATGATTTATATTATTGTCTAATATAATATTCATAAAAATTTAGCCCAATCTAAGATATCAAATCCACTAAAAAAATTAAATAAATCAAGTTTATAATTTATAAAATATCAATAATTGGATTGAATATAATTATTAATAGATGGATTGAATATAATTATTAGATAAAACTCTACCTAAACACTCCTAAACAACAGAAGTTATGATGAGCTTTGACTTCTAATCTTTTATAGGCTAACATGATTCAATTTTAGTTGTATTTTATTTTTTAAAATTCAGGTGCTTTCATATGGAATACAATAATGAAAATAGGCTATCTAATTTCCTTTTGGAGCGTAAGAGAAAACAAAAGCTTTGAACTGATTAAAATCTTTTTAATTGAAAAATCATTTATTGGTCAAGAGGGTAAAGTGATAAAAAAATAACAGGTTGAAATATTATGAAAAAACGAAAACAAAACAAGTGAACCTATTTGCCAAGAAAAAATACAGTAGAACTTATAATGGGTCCTATATTATTCGGTTTAATGGTAATTTTTGCCTCTTTACTATCGAATTTCTCTGGCATATTGAGACCTATATTATCAATTTTGGCCAACTTTTCCTTAAATTATCATGTTTTGGGAAAATATTGTTCTTTTATTTGATTTGACTGTTATTATTGACAGAGAATACCTTAAAAAATATTAAATTTCTTTTTTTCATAATTTATTGAATTTTTATTTTTAAGAAAATAAAAAAATGTCTTTTGAGCTTAAGAAACTTCGAAAATAATTAGAATTTATAAAAAAAAATTCAATTAGAAATAACAAAATGTGATTTAAAAAAAAAAAGATTTTGACAGACTAACAATCAAATCAACCAAAGAGATAATATTTACTTAAACATAATATTTTAAGAATAAAATTGTATTACAAACATCAATGTATCACGGCACCAATAATGAGTAAAAAAAATGATTAAACCCATACTATTCAAAAGTGAATTTATTTATACCTTTTAAGCATATAGAACGATTATTAATTGACCTTATTAGAATTGAGACACCCATATTTTCAATGAAGATTTTTCTCACATTTATTTGATATACAATCAGGATTGTATATAAAATACTACAATTCCATGTAAAGAAATATGCCATTGTCAGGTTGCAAAATATCAATTATCGCATGATTACAGGGTTAGATGAGGTGGTATGATTCATAGATGGTGCCCCCCCCTGGGTGCTTCCATCGATAAGACCAAACTTGTGACATGAATATGTTGCTCATTGGTTGGGCAAAGATTTGGTACAAGTGAGTTTTTGAATTGAACTTACCTCGTTGAAAGTGATGGTGAACTTATGCACGAATTGAGATAGTTTGTTGGCAATAAATGAAATATCAAGGCGTGTCAAAGAAAGATATTAAAAGTTGCCAATGATACAATAAAATGTCGAGCTATCGACAGAGGATGTGCTATCAACCACTTGGAGAGAAGTAGTAGTTGAAAGGAGTGGAGACATCCTTACAAACATGGAATATTTTTTGGATACTTATATATTTTATTAAATGCACAAAGATTTTTACTTGAGATATGAAGATTTTTCTTGAAGATATGAAAAAAACACTATTGTTTTTATTGAAACATTTTAAATTTTGTTCGTGTAAATGAAGGTATAATCTCTGAATATTATGGGGTGCCTTAATCTTCTTTTTTTTTCATTTCGTTAAGGTTGTATTTTTTTTTTACAAACTATTAGAGGTGACCCCTAATGATCAATCTCTCTATCTATTTTTTTAAGACATATCATTTCTCAATATCATAATTATTTTCATGGTGAAAGAAGAAAAATTATCAAAATTCCTTGTATTCATACCAAAAATTCATAGGCAGTAGATATTGCATAAATGTTATCTCCTAATAGCAACCAATGTCTTAATATATATGGTGGTAAAAAGTGTGGTTATGAGCTTAATGAATGTTAATAGATTATTAATGAATCATTTTGTATTCCTTTTAGATATTCTTTAGGTATTAAAAGACTAATGATGCTTTAAAGATTTTGCTTTTTGTAATTGGAACTAAGGATATATTTGCTTGGCTGTGTTTATTTTTTCTACTCGAATATGATTGTTCATTGCCTGTATCACTTTAGCAGGAGTTTGGTCAAGAAGAGTGTATAATTATTCATATAAAAAATAATTTTAGACTCCACTAATTAGTTTTAAATGGAAATAGGTTTGGGTTGACGTTTCATATTAGATATTTTCCTATTAAATTTTCAGAGATATATTTTATTACTCTCATCGTCTTGTTATATGATGAAAAATAACTTAGTTGTGCTATTTTATTTGTTATAATTATATTAAAATAGACTATGAGTTTGGTATTGAGATCATAAAAGTTAAGGATGCAACCAAACTGTAGGCATTAATATCAAGCTCAAATAGATTCATAAAATATTATTAGAAGGAATTTGCACATGGCATCACCATTTTATAGTATGAGCTTTAGGATGTTTTATACATTTTATATATGCTCTATTAGATTTGTAAGCCCATCATAATTGTTTATGTTAGCCTTGACAAACACATGATGAGATGGATTTGTTGCACACAATGGAAAAGTGGAGAAACTCCCATTTAAAAGGGATGACATTTATGTATAGAAGCTCATATAGTTATTGATCTTGCCTCACATCAAGGTCTTTTTTGGTGAGAAGTATATGAATGAGACTTGGAAGGAGATTGATGGTAGCCACTAATTTGGTTAGGACTTACAGAAAAGTGCTCTTTATAACAAGAGTGGTTTATTGAAAGAGATAAAGTATGAGTATTCTCATTTCTACTTACAAGTTTTGCCTTATTCTTTTAGGGAACATGAGCCATCTCTATGAATTCATTGATGCATTGAATAAAGCTAAGTGTTAAGTTTCCTCTTGAATGAATGGAAAAGTACAAAGTTGTTGTCTAATTAAAATAACATCATCGAGTATCTTTACTTAATAAGAAGGTTGATAACAATCTAGAGGAGTTGAAGTACATGTGATAGGAAGGTCAGTTACTCTCTAATATCCTAGAGTTTCTAAATCATTAGCTATATAAATAACTTTTACGTGATATGTAAAATGATAATGAACTAGATTTTCTTCAAATTTCCATAAATGACATTACTAATGAAAAAAAATAAATAAATTGTGTTTAGGCCTTTCCACAATTAGTTACCAAATTCGTTGTTTTCGAGCTAAGCTAGGCACTGAGCCTATGCTCTTTTAGCTCTAGAGAATCTTAAGCTTCATTTTTTACTCTGATAAGTTAAAAATGTTTACTGCATGACAAGTTAGATATATTTTATCCTAATGAGATAGATATGTTTAGCTTATACTATAATTTTTTATCTTATAAAAAAAGAGAGAAGCCTAATGGGCTATAAAAGAAATGAGAATATATCTCAAACACGGGTTTTCAATATTCATTTTCTATGGTATATTTATGTTCATAATTTTTCTCTAAAATATAAAGTTAAAAAAGTATTTATTTAAATATTAAAGAGTTATAAAATTTATCAAAAGAGATTTTTTTGTAAGTATAAACACCAGCCATTAACCATCTTAACTAGATAAAATAGATTAAATTTTCATAACTAAAAAATTAACTGACCTCTAATCTACTCTGATTTATTGGGACTGCATCACCAATGGCTCAAGAATTGAATGGAATGGGAATCACAATCAGATCATGTTTTCTTCCAATAACTGAACTAAAAGCCCCGGTCATATCCATTGGAAAGTTCCTCATCAAAATGTTACAATAAATGGGAAGTATCAACTCGGCCTGTTGTCGTACCCAGGAGCAGACCAGGACACATCCTCCTTCCAGCTCCAAATGGAAGAAATTCAAAATCAGTGCCAATGTAATCAGCTATGCAAGTTAAGAACATTCTGGATATAATTTCTCAGGTTCAATCCAATAACCTGAATCCCTTCCCATTTCCCATACGTTGATCATTGCTTAACTTTTTAGTCTTGTATATCATATCCTTGAATCTTGCAACTTTGCCTGCATTCTCCTGGAATATATGCAACAGGAGTTTCTTTGACCTTAGAGTTTCTTTGATAATTAGCTTCACTTACTTCCCGACTTCCCTCACTTCTTTTTGTGCTCTGGTCATTGCTCTCGGATTTCTTATCGTTTCTAACAGTGCCCATTCCAAAAATTTTGTTGTCACTCCCGGCAAGGAACATGTGAAGAACTATGAGAAAGTGCTTGTGAGCGCACTCCTTGGCATGAAAAATTGGAGGGAGAAGAGGCCACCCGGTATATTCCAATTTTTTAGAGGCAAAAAAGGTATTTTTGAAATAATATTTTTTATTTAAAATTATTGTAGTAAATTAGAGAATCTTTTCTGATTTTCTTTTACCTATTTTTTATGATTTTAACTTCATATCCATACCCTCAAAACTCAAAAAGAGTTCTAAATATATGAATTGATTTATATCCTTAAAAATATTCAAAAACACTCTTTCAATATGAATCAGAGCACAAACTTTTTTATTGACTATTATATCCTAACTACAATACTAATATGATAATATATTTATCACTATAAATAAGTAAATTCAACCCCGTCTCTAATTAAAAAAAATCAATAGTTATAAAATTATAAAAAAGAAAATTATTAATTCCTAAAACAAGGCTATTTTAGTTTAATATTTTTTAATTATTATTTTTATTTATATATTACTTAAAACTCTAAAAAACGTAAAAATAAACTAATTAAATCACTCCTAAACTATGCAATATTATCTTGATATTTTATTTTAAATATTAAAACCATTAAAGACTTAAAAACAAGCCAATGAAGAACATAAAGTATTAAAATTAAAAAATAATTAAACTTCATTAAAATTCATCAAAATATTAGATTGAATCCTTAATTATTTTTTATAGGTTATTGTAAATAACCATTTTAATCAGATTTTTAGTTGTAACCATTTTAATCATATTTTTAGTTGACTTTGATAATTAATTCGTAAATATGCGAGGGAAGCATCTTCCAATTATAACCATTTTAATCATATTTTTAGTTGACTTTGATAATTAATTCGTAAATATGCGAGGGACGTATCTTCTAATTATAACCATTTTAATCATATTTTTAGTTGACTTTGATAATTAATTCGTAAATATGCGAGGGACGTATCTTCTAATTATAACCATTTTAATCATATTTTTAGTTGACTTTGATAATTAATTCGTAAATATGCGAGGGAAGCATCTTCCAATTATAACCATTTTAATCATATTTTTAGTTGACTTTGATAATTAATTCGTAAATATGCGAGGGAAGCATCTTCCAATTATAACCATTTTAATCATATTTTTAGTTGACTTTGATAATTAATTCGTAAAGACAATATTTAATAACCTCCATAAAATTTCAAGGGTTGACATGATGGTTTGCTCATTTTTCTTGACTTTCTAAGTTAAACCTTGAGGTTATCATCTAGGAGAGTTTACTATATTTTTTAAATGCATCACATGCTGATATAGGGGGTGCACCTTTAAAATCGTTTGGAGAGGAACTTAGTCTCATTTGATGTTTAAGCTAGCCTTATAATATCCTGACCGTCGAAATGAAAGGAAAAAAAAAAACCACTCTAGGAATTAATAATTTCTTACATTTGGGAAGATATATATAAAATCAATTGTTAATTATATCCTCCATAATTAGTGATTTTTAATAGAGTCCTTACAAGGATTAGCTAGATAAATAACAGTCAACTTATCTACGCTAGTCAAATTAAAAGTTATTTTTCAAGGAAAAAATCACTATCAACTTGTTTTTCAGGTTGAAAATTTATTTTTATGCAAGAACTATATATGCAAATTAATGTTACAAAGAAATGGGAACATTAATAAAAAAATAAATTGAAAATACAAGAAATTAATACAAGTTAGGAAGAATTACAACGGTTCTCCTCTAGTTTGATTATTATTTTCTTATCTCTATGTTTTGAAAAATTATATTTTATATTCTCAGTTAATGAAAATTCACAAATAGAATAAAATAATTTAATTACCCTCAAATATATATATATATATATATATATATATATATATATATATAATTCACAAACAATAGATCACACGAGTCCTCTCTTCCTTCCTTTCTCTCCTTTTTGTTTCAACCCTAAATCAATTCAATTGAAACTTATGGAGAACTCCAAAATCTCCCAAATTGAAGACACTCACGCTGGTCAATTACCACATTCTAGGTAGAGCCGGCGCCTCCACTACCTGGCTTGCAACCCCATTGTCTATCCATTGAATGTTTTAATTTCTACTTCCTCTAATCCAACTTTAAGTGTAGTCAATAACTTTAATGATCTCCCAAATTTGTAATGGATAATTTTACTGTTCCACATTTGTAATGGGTATTATTTTATTGTTTGTTTAATATAAAATTATTCAAGAGATGAACTTAATTTGTAGTGGATATTTTTTTCATTGTCTGTATGATATAGAATTTTATAGGAGATCGATGGGCTTGATTTTGAGATATTCATGCTTTTCTTTAATTGGTGTTAGCAATAAAATTGAGGTTATGGGTTAGATTTTATGATCTAGTTTTGAATCGGTGAATTGGACATAGTTGTTAGTGAAGTTTCCGTGCATTGTTAAATTATGCATTTGCTTTTTCTTATTTATGTCTTCGTCATGATCTAGGTACTTAGATCATAGCCATTTTAATTGGAGAATTACCGACACCTTCTATAAGCATCCATATTTGAAAGAATTGTGAGTTCCTTTCCCCTTGGACAATTTGCGTATGCAAGCTGTGACTTATTGAGAAGCTAACATGGAATAAGAAAATAGGGTAGAACTTTGAATACTTGGGAAATTTGCATATACTTGAAAAATTGAGTTGTGGTTGATGGCAACCTCCATAAATATGTCCACGTGATAAAATTTCTCTTTGATTAGGGTTTTTCATTGGATGGAAAAGTTGTAATATATATTGTAGGTTATTCGGTTATTAAATTAAATGTAATACTAAATGTGTAAATAATCCAACATCTTTTGTTGATTTTTTTTTGCCCCAAAGCTAGAGACAGTAAAGTGTTTTAAAATTATTAAAGTTTGGATATAAAATGTAATCTTCCATAAGAAAAAGGTACAGTGAAAAAATAATGAAAATATAGGGTGTTTGATGTAATTTTTCGTACAAATCAAGATAACATGTCCCTTGTTGTTGGGAGTTATTCAAAATTCTTATTAATGTATTATTTAGAGAAAAAATATAGTTTTTTAGCTATGCACTTCATTTAATTAATTAAAAAACTAAAACGCATGAGAGATATACATTGTAGATATCTTCAAATGGCATTCTGGATGGAGTGTTTACAATATCATTTTTTTGCATTCATTTTTTTAAAACAATTTGGCTATTATTGGACCAAATTATAAGTCAATATGTTGGGGGAGGGTGAAATTAAAAAATGGAGAACTTAAGTAAAAAAACATGTAGAAAATGAATGGCTTTAAGAGTTTGGGCAATATGTTTTCTGTAGTCCCTATACTTTATAAATTATAGATATTGGTTCCTTAAGTTTTCAAAATTAAAAGGAAAATTAATTATGATCCAAAACTTTATTTTCCTAATTTTTTAACCCCTAATATGAGAGATGTGAGAGAAAGTCGCTAAAATTCAACACTAAAGAGAGAAACTTTCCGTTAGCACTGATTCCAACCACTAGACAATTTAAATTAATGTTAAATTGTTCTTTTTTATGAGGGATACTTGTATTAAGAGTCTTTTTACCTTGTAATTGCCAAGAAAAATATATATAATATTGATAAGATTTTTTGTTTCGAGTTAATTTCATGTTTTTTGTTTTGGATATTTTAGGCAAAAGATGAGTTTAATAAGTTGCTTATAATATTCTCTAGGTGTCTTGAAAAAAAAAATGGGTTGAAAATTTAGTGTTTTGGTTGAAAAACGATCAACCCCTTTTATCAAGCCATACAAATGATGTGTCGTGTGACTATTTAAAAAAAATATATTGAGTCACCCAAAATGCAAAAACAAAGTGTCGTGTGACTATTTAAAAAAAAAATATTGAGTCACCCAAAATGCAAAAACAAATAAAAAGGTCAGCCTAGCCATATGGGTTGTCTTGGCCTTTTATATATATATATAAAAGGATGTTTTCCATTTTTCTAAATTAATGATTTTCTATATGTTTTTTTTTTCTTTTCAAAATCATTACACACATACACATATACCTCTTGTCTCTTTTGTTTTGTTTATAATTTTTTTTTAAATGATGATTATTTTTTAGTTATTTTGTATGCATTCAATTATTAAAGATGCTTTCCTGATTCGTCTATAATTTTTTTAATTTTTTGTATTGATGAAATTTATTTTTAAATAAAAATAATTATTTTTAAGTAATATTTATAATAAGTGTAGGCTTGCATAATATTGTTTTCCCCTTCTATTATATTCAATCAATTTAATGTGTGTATCTACTTCTATTATCATTTGATTGAACACAAAATTATTTTAATAAACAAATTTAGCAAAAACAACCTAGTAAATTTCTCATCCTCTGAGATTAAATATTTTAATTTACATTTGTCTTTCTATCTTTTTAGTTTTATTTTTAGTTCTTATTTATAGCCTTGTAGACTGGAATCAACTACTACAACTTAATGCGAATGATGATAAAGGAGAAGATTTAGATGCTTTGATCTGTAATGTCCATGATGAGAGAACAAAATTAGATGTGGTTTTTAAATTGATTTTTAATTAAGCATATTATGAAGGATATGGAATCTTAGAATTGATGGGGTCAAGGTTGGTGTTATTATGTTTAGATTGTATTTCAGGAAACTCGATGAAAAAGAAATAATGAGTAATAAAATTGTGAATTAGAGTTTATTTATAATCCTTTCTTTTGAAAAAAAATAATAATCTCTTGCTTTCTAGTACTTTTTCGGTATGTATTTGTTGGTATCAAAATCTAATGATTCATAGTGGTTATTTGTATGTTATTCACTAGAATAAACATGGCTAGAAGTAACATATTAGAACATCCTAGTGTATAAGAGGATGAAGATGTTTCTTGCTATTTTGGAACTGGTTATAGAAGATATACAGAGATAAATTGTAGAATTGAAAAGAGGCATTAAAGAGTTGGTGATAAAAGATATGTAGAGGTAGGTTACAAAATTAACTTGTCTGTTGACGGAGGTAAAGAGCTCGAGGGATTGTAAAAAGAGTGATCATGGATTGATGATTAATAATTTTAAAAATTCATTTTAGAGGATGAATATAATGTTGAAATATAAAGCTTCGATGATTGTAGTTCCTTTATAGATTGGAATCAATCACAAAAACTTGATAAGGATGATGATGAAGGAGAAGATTTAGATGTAAGATTCTTCATCTATAATATCCATGAGAAGGAAACAGAATTAAATGTAGTTTTAAAAGTGATTTTTGATTAAAACATATTATGAAGGATGTGTCTCACATATACTTGAGGAGAAGTTTAGAGTTTATAGGGTTATGGTACATATTATTGTAATTCAAATAAAAGTTGTGGAGTATATTTTCAAACCTTCTTCTAAGATTAAAATTGAATTTGTTGTTATAGAAGTTGGTTGTGTTGTTAATAGATATAATGCTTCTAATAAAAAAGCTAGGCAGTAAAGAGTTGAAAACTATTGATTGAATATCACGAGATCGGTGTAAGAATAATTTATGTTTAATGATGAGTTCTTTTTAACTTGAGGAAATTAATGCAAAAAAGTTTTTAGAAAAATATTATTTTTCTTTGTTATTATTATCTCTAATTTAGGAAAATATAAATATTTTGCTTAATAATTTTATTTTTCCTAGTTTATTTAGGACTTTTATTGATTTTTCTTTATTTTTAGATTTTCTAGTTTGTTTAGATAAGTTTTTAGATTTATTTAAAAAGTTATAAATAATATAGAGAGACAGACTACCTGAACACAAAATGTTTAATAGTATAATTTAAATTAGTGTTTCTGTTTGATCCTTTTTTTTTATCATAACTTTATATTCTTGTATTTGTTGTTTTTCTTATATTGTTCATGTAGTTAGTATTAGAGCTTTGCGTCAGGTATTTTAAATGAGATTTTATGTACTGAACTTTCTTCCAATCAACTTTTCAATAAACTATTTAGTCTAAATTAATTAATGCATTTATAAAAAAATATTTTCTTTTAATTTTCTCAAAAAATAATAAATTTTGAATGATAGCATGGAGAAAACACCATCTTACTTACTTACTAATTAACTAGGCCTCGTACTATAAGACAATTAACTCATACCATCACAGAAGGACGACGTGTTTCAATTTTGTTTGATGCAATCCATTCATCTCCAACCGCAAGGGAAGTCACACTATTTTCTGAGGAAAATTGAGCGATAATATTAAAAGGGAGATAACCATTTTTTTAAATGATTTTTATTTTTATTATATATTAAAATAATATTTTTTTAATTTTTAAAAATTATTTTTAATATTAACACATTAAAACGATTTATAAACATAAAAAAATTAATTTTAAATAAAAAAATTTAAATTTTAACCAATCCCCAAAACGCAAAACCAAACAACGGCTAATTACAATAAGCAAATCTATTAACCAAATTAGAAACTAGTCGATTCAAAGTTTAACGAGTAATAACATCATCAGTGACATTACCATTTCTTGTCTAAGATAGTTTCAACCATCAAGCAAAACAAATTAGGATGTAGAATATACGAAATGGTAGGGTCAAATATGTGCTCCAAGTTAGACTTTTTGTACATAAAACTGATAATAATCTTAGAAAAGAAAAGGGACTCCTTCAATTCAGCTGCTAACACGAAACTGATGATGAGTGGAGGTTTGGCACCAAAGTAAAACTTGCTCCCATATGCCCTACGTGGATCATCCATCAGGAAGGCAAAGCTGTATTGGCATCGGTCATCAGGAAGGCAAAGCTGTATTGGCATCGAACTCCCTCAATAAATAATTATGAGATGAAATGTCTGTATAGTTTCTCTCAATATTAAAACTGCAAAATAATTGCTCTGTGAGATTTTATTTGGACTATTATTGCTTAACAAAGTGATTTGAATCAAATTATCAATTGTTCTTGAGCTAGCAAATGCTATTTATAGTGCACAGAAGATTAAATTTTACCAAACAAAATAATATTTCTCATCTTCGAACACCCAAATTATTGCGAGATCGTTAAGCATGATTAGTTAAGATGGCTACCGGTATGACAGTATAAAGCACAAGATTTGACTCACATCAATCCCCTAAATTTTTATTGAATCAAACCTGGTTTTTTTAGTTGATTTTTGTTTTTTGTGAATATTAAACACTATATTTAGCACATACTAAATTAAATCCTATCGAAACAGACTAAAATCCTCATCTTCAAACACCCACATTCTTGTGAGATAGCCGGACATAATTTGCTAAGGTAGTTACTTTTATTATAGAATAAAACACAATTATGTAAATAAACATAGCTTAATGATTATGTATTTGATAAACTGATTAAGCTCTAATATCAATGGCTTCTTTAATTTCAATAGCTTCAGTTTATTTATACAATGAGATAAAAAAAAAATAATGAATTATATATTTCAAGACCTATCAAATCTAGCGATGAAAGAATTTATAATGAAAATAAAACACAATCTTAGAGAGTTCCCGATCACCCATATATCATATGCATGTATATTATATTTTAGTCTTGATAAAGATGTCTGAAGTAAGGTAAGAGTTTTCCAAATAAAACATTTAACCTAAGTATAATTAAATATTTGGCTGAAGTACGGCCGGTTTTAGTATTTTTGCTATTTTTTTTTCTTACTTTTAGGTTATTGAAGGGTCAAGCACAACTGCTCCCCCATAAAAGTTAAGTCAAGAAAGTAATTCCTCTCTAGAGGGACATATTGGCTCTTCGGAAATCGTAGCTATATCCTAAAATAACATGATACTATTTTTTTTTTTATGTTATTGCGATTTTGACATTTTCAAAAAAAATAAAAATAAAAAGAAACCAACTATCGTTTGACGTCTCAAATTCTAGATTCATGTTTTCTCCAATAGCTGGATCGTAGAGTAGTTTGATTGATCTGGTCCAACTTTTGAGACCATCACTTCAAGTTCTCAAGTGGTAATGTCATAATAAACAATTTTTCTTGTGATTTCTGCGATACCCTAATATATTTATGATTTAGTTTATCCATGCTTGAGTTGTATATTTAATATAATGTGCAAGGGAACTAGTACAACACGATACCAATACCACATATATTATATATGCACAATCGATGGAAGTTAACAAATAACTTTTTTTTATTATTTCGCGACTGATTAAAAATTAATCTTAATATAAAAATATAAATATATGAAATCTTGTTCTTTCAAAGAAAAATATCTTATTCAAAGATTCGTCACTTAATATTATAGTCATTAAGAACCATAACTGGTTAACATAGATTTTATGATGTATGACAGGTTACGCAAAAGGAAAGAAACTATCACTCTTTAAGCGTCCTTCCTAAGATAGGTTGTATTGTAAGTTTTGTCTAAAATTATTAAAAATTTATTCTCCCTTTTCCTTTTTTTATTCTTCCTTTCATGTTCCTAACTCTAGCGTCAATGAACAATTCCTACGAATATTCTTAACTCTGAAGTTGGTAAATATCATACAAATTCAAAAAATATGATACTCCAGGCTCTAGCGTTAGTGAATATTTTCACAAAAAATGAATTTGAAAAATAAATTTTCTATGTTATATTTTTCTTGTTTATCATTTATTATTATTTGCCCTTTTTAGATGGAAGTAAAAAAATACATTGCATGACATATTTACATTTAACAATAATAATCTGCAGATTGAGCACATGGACAAAAAAATACAAACACAATGAAAAAATAAAATAAAGTGCGAGGAGCTCATAAATAAATCAATGAAGGCCATCAAATATTTTTGGAATTTTCTATTATCAAAAAGGGGTTCGTTTGGTCAAATATCAAATTAGAATGAGAATAAAAATCATGATCAAAACATAAGGGTGTGTTTTGCCAAGCACGCCCTTAGCAAACACAATTTAAGCAAGCTGAGCCTAAAGCATAGACCTGACCCACTCTTTTTTTTCTTTTTCTTTTTGGGCTAGGTCTAGTCCAGCCATGCTCATTATTTTGAAGTTTGAATTTGATTAAGAATTAAATTTAAAAGTGGATAACTAACATTATTTTGAAGACATGGATTATATTAAAGATAGAGATTATCTTGAAGATAAGGATAAAATGACAAAGTACATTATAGTCCCTACTTTTCATGTAAGTTGATAAATCACACTTTTCATCAAAATAAATCTTTGATATTTTAATTTTACATTTTAAACCCTGTAAATTAAATTAAAAAGCCAATGGGCTAAAATTGGGTTACAACAGTTGCCCCCTTTCTACAATGCTTCTGGTGCAAAGGCATTATAATTTTTTTTTTTTTACTTTGTATAGTAAGTTTTGTAAAGGAGAATAATTGTGAAAACCCTTCCTCTTTTTCTTTCTTTTTTTTTAATTGAGTTTTTTTTTTTAAGAAAAAAGGTCTAATTAAAGAATAAAACACAACAAAGGTTTCGTGAGTGGTCTAATTGTTCCAAGCAACTTGCCCGGTAGGAAGAAGCAATGCAAAGGATTTCATGAGTGGTCTTATGTTTCCAGGTGACCTATCTGATGAAGAATAAAACGCGAAAAGGGTTTCATAAGTGGTCTAATTGTTCCAGACAACTTATTTGATAGGAAGAAGCAACGCGAAGGATTTCACGAGTGGTCTTATTTTTCCAGGTGACCTGCCCGATGAAGAATAAAACGTGAAAAGGGTTTCGTAAGTGGTCTAATTATTTCAGGTGACCTGCCCGATAGGAAGAAACAGCGTGAACAATTTTGCAAGTGGTCTTATTTTTTCAAGCGACTTGCTCGATGAAGAATAAAACACAAAAAATATTTTATGAGTGGTCTAATTGTCCCAGGCAACCTGCCTAATAGGAAGAAGCAACATGAAGGATTTCATAAATGGTCTCATTTTTCCAAGTGACTTGCCCAATGAAGAATAAAACTTGAAAAGGGTTTTACAAGTAGTTTAATTGTTCCAAGTAACCTGCCCGATAGAAAGAAGAATCACGAAGGATTTCATGAGTGGTCTCATTTTTTTAGGCGACTTGCACAATGATAATATACGAGGAAGCTAAAAAATAGTCTCATTGTTATAGACGAGTTGCCTAATGATTAAAATATAGAGAGAATTTTTTTTTCTAAGTGGTCTCAATGTAATAAGTGATTTACCCAGGTGGAAAAATACAAAGAAAGAGTCTCATTGTAATGGGTAATCTACCCAAGTAAAAAAAAAAAGAGTTTTATTGTAATGGGTGACTTATCCAAGTGAGTCTTATTGTAATGGGTGACTTATCCAAGTAAAAACAGAAACGAAAATGAGAGCTAAAAGATACACTCAAAAGGATGGTCAAGGGCTCGAAGGTGCAGTTGAAAGAGGTGAGGGCTCAAAGGCGCACTCGAAGAAGGTGGGGGCTTGAAGGCATGTTCGAAAAGGGGTAGGGTTAAGAAATGCACTACCTTTAAATGGCTGAGGCCTCAAAGGTGCTCTAAAAAAGGAGCAAGGGCTCAAGGGAGTATGGGCTCAAAAGCGCTTTTGAAAGGGAGTGTGGGTTTAAAGGCATGCTTGAAAGGAGATAGGATCAGAAAATGCACTACCTTGGATGGTTGAGAAAAGGTGGTGGAAAAATACAAAGAGATTTTTTTTTTACGACCTAATTCTTGTGGGCAGCCTATCTAGGTTAAAATTTTTCAAAGGTGAAAAATTTACAAAAAGCAATTCCAAACTTGGCCATTTCAAGGTGGCCTTCCATTTGATGGATCTCATTAGAGATTTCTCTTGTGGAATTTGCAAAACTCGTTGTCTAATGTCTTAAAGGTTAGATGATATGAATGCATTTTTACTTAATTTGAAATATGGACCCCCATTTCTTTTTAATCTTCTTGTTTGCCTAATTGATGACAACTTGTTATCTATGATTTAGGTCATCTTCATCATTTTAGCTTCTAGCATACTTTAGTTGGCCTATGTAAGTCTCTTCACAGATTTATTTATACAGCTTAACCTTTATGGTGCCTATTGTGATCCACTTGCTTGTTAGAGATTTATTATCTCATCAAATAATTTGAGAGGATCATTCATTAATCCCTGTCTCACTTTTAAAACATTCATTGTCACTTGTTGAAAGGATCAAACTACCTTCTATAAAACAGGATGCCCTTTTGTCTTGTTTTAGGAAATGTTCATCTCTTTTTCTAGAAGAGATCGATTTTTCCTTCTAAACATAATGTTGCTATCTTATATTGGTCATTACCTTTAGGTGTGCTTTGTCAACAACTTTGCCAAATAATGGTTTTTTAAGCAACCATTTTCTCATTTCTCCTATTCTCAATTTGGTGAAGGAATATTTGCCCAGAATGAATCTTGAAATCTTTATCTTGTGTTTTGAAAACAAAAATTATTTTGATGTAAGTTTAAAAGCATTTGCTTTTGAAATCTTGTAACTCCTTGGATTTTTCTTGGAAAAGAGATTTTTTGCTCTTGTATGTGGCAATATTGTCTTTGGTGAAAGTACACTATGAGGTGACCTACTATTTCTTATGGGTTTTCAAAGTGAAAGGCTTAAGAAAAAGTCGAGGTTTTGTTTTGAGAAAAACTTGTGTCTATTTGAACACTCATTTTATCAGTATATTAATAATGAGTAGTTTGTTCTCAACATCATGATTCCTATGAAAAAGTACTCTTTACATTTTAAGAGCCTTGTTTATTATTTCAGGTTACTTACTTATTTAATTAGAAAGGACTTCTTTAAGCACGTGATACAGACTAAGGTTTTTGGTTATGAAAGAAAAGATTATGAGGCTCAAAGAGTATTTCATTTAAAGACTGGGGATCACTATCAGCAGTTCAACTCTTTGTGTAATTCCTCTTCTTCTCATGAGGCTCAAAGAGTATTTTAGGGTTTTAAAGACTGGGATCACTATCAGCAATTCAACTCTTTGTGTAATTCCTCTTCTTCTTTTTTTTCTTTGATTCACCTTTTTTCTTTTTCATTTCTTTTTTAGAGCATACTCACTTTATTTTGGTTATCACTCTTTCTTGTGATTTAGGCATGCCCTTTAGTCATTGAGTTTTTTGGGCTCGTTTTCCTTTTAGGCTTTCTCAAGGTTTTTTCATCTTTTCTCATTGCAATTTTCACTTGCCCCCGATATAGAGTGTTATCCTAGTCGGGATTTTTCATGAAAGAAAAATTATTCAGGCTGAAAAAAGGATTGCAAGGGATATACTTTTTAGAATGTGAAAGAAATAACAAAAATAACATTTCCTCATTTCAAACGCAAGTAGTTAAAATCAATAAATTTTGGTCTCCTCCAATGTGATGGTTTAGTCTTTGCAAAGAGATGTATTTCATGAGTTTATGAACAATGAGTTTACTACATACCATTATTCATATATTTACACAACATATCTCAAGAGTCATGATGTGAGGATGATAATTCATTTTCTATTCATGCATTTTGGTTCAGAGTTTGGTCACCTTAATGAAAGAATTGCTTGATTCATGTGTCATTCTACAAGTAGAATGTTATAAATATTGTTTTAAATAAACATTAAATTATTTTTAAAATCAAAATGTAAGTTCAACTTTCAAAATTCCAATGGGAAAACTAATTTTAGCAAAAGAGATGAATTGAGTCTATGAGATCACGCGAGAGTTTCAAAAGTGTAATTATGAGTGCTTAGAACGAATCCCTTCCTGGATATTTTGATTGTAAACGAAAGGAAGGAAATGTTTTCTTCTCAGTCGAGTCAGCAACCCTTCCTAAACGGATAACTTGTTTAATCATCTCAGCTACAGCGACCACGTCAAAAAAATGTTATACATAGCTTTCAACCAGATATTCAAAGGGTCTTAAAAGTATTGACAAACAAGTTGATCATTTTTTTTCAATAAATGAGGATTAACTTGTGCGGCAATCTAACGCTACCTTTGAGTGTATTCTCTTATAGACTCCTTGTTGTCCTTTTTCATACCATGCAAGCTTGACCTATCAGGGTCACATACATATTGAACTTATATTGCCTAATGAAGGAATCAACTAACTCCTTCCATTTTTTACCTTGGTATTATCCAACCATATTTACCAAGTAAGGGCAACATCACTTAAATTGTCTTGAAAGAAATGAATCAATAATTTCTTGTCAAAGACTACCTCAACCATCTTATTGCAGTATGCCTTTAAGTTCTTGTATATTTGATGAACTCTAGCACCCTAAACTTCTAAAAAATGACTATGTTAGGTACCAAACACATCTCAACAGCTTTTATATGGTCATATAAGCTAGTTCCCTTGAATGCCCTCAACCTTTGTTCTAGGGTAGCCTATTTGTCCAGACCATCTTCTTTTACCATCCTATTCTTTTGAGATTCCTTCATTGTAAGGTTAATAGTAGATGACATTCTTATGGGATATGCTGGTTGAGCAAGGTAGGAATACATAGCCTGTTGAGACACCTTATTTGCCCCTAGATTTTGTAGATTTATGAGCATAAGTTCAGGCTGAGCTGTAAATTTTGCTTCTTAAGGTTTAGATCTCAAGGCCTATTCAAGTAGGCTAGTAAACCTTGCGTCTTCTTCTCTAAGACTTTTTGTCTCTTTTTAGTGTTGGGCTTCTAACTAGGCTTTTTCTTTGTTTTTCATTTGTTTTTTCGTAGTCGAGTGTTATAAATGTGTTTCAGTGGGGGACTTATGTTTCACCTTGGATCTGTGGTCAGATTCGGATTCAATATTCATTGCAATGCTAAGACAAGATTTGTTTAATCTTTTATCATCAGAGCTTTTAGTTACATTCTTGGTGTCTTTTATTATACATCTAATATCTTAGCATAGTGGTATCTCATCGACATCTACTCTATGGCATTCTCCCTCATTCATTTGTAAAGATTTAGACTCGAGTTTGTACTTATCAGTTGTTATCTTTAAAATAACAATCATTACATCACCTGAAAGCACTTTTAAGCTTATCTCAGTGAATTTATACAGGGATTAACCTAAAGGTAGGTTCTAGTCATTATATGCATCAGGGTAATTTTTCTATTTAGTCTTAAAGGTCTTTCATATGCTTAGTGATCATCCTCAAAAAGTTGATATGAGGTTTATAAGCAGCGTGAAGATAGAGGCCCTAAGTAATACCAGTTTGACATATCAACTACTATTGAGCTAACAATCATACAAAAGCTAGATACTTTCTTGAGCCTTACCCAGACTAAAGCTATTGGGGTGTAGTTACTCCTCCACTTATTTTAAAGTTAATACCACACTTATTTAAAAATAAAATAAGTGATGTGTATCAATGTCCAATAAATATGCATGATAAATGATTAGTACTTAAAAGTGTATTTTTATCAAGGTTTTATATCATCATTTTGCACTTGAAGTATCAATAACTCCTTAACTAAAACATGTTTTATAATAATATATCTAATAATATAAGATACCTATAATTTGTG
>NW_011500227.1:83435-101330 GCF_000495115.2 Populus euphratica
TACTGTTGTTGTTATTGTTGTTTTATAATTGTTGTTTATAATTTGTATAATTAACCTCCCTGTGGTTCGACCCCGGTCTTGCCGGGTTATTTTTTACTTCGACACTCCTGCACTTGGGAGAAGACATCAATCTTTTAGTCGTGTCAATAAATATGAATAACTATACATGCTAAAATAGTAAAAAGTGCAAAAAAATAAAAAATAAAAATAAAACTTGATAAAGAAAACATAGTAACAATAAAGAAAATCATATGAAAAATATTTTTTAGCAATAAAAAGACAAATAACAAAGCTTAGTCTTAGGGTCCCCAGTGGAGTCTTCATTTTATGACACTTGGATATTGCTATGACCAATTAAAATTTAATCTCAATATGGAAAAAGAACAGATATCTAACATCTTGTTCTTCTAGGGGAAATGTCTTGTTTAAGGAGTTGACACCTAGTATTACGGTCATCAGGAACCCTAATTGGTCAATAGAGATTCTATAACACGTGACTGGTTACACAAAAAGGAATATGCTATCACCCCTTAAACATCTTAGCTAAAGCAAGCTGTAATGCTGATTTTGTCTAAAATTGTTAAGAATTTATTATCCTTTTTCCCTGTTTTATTCTTCCTTTCATGTTCCTAACTCTGGCATCAGTGAACAATTCCATGAATATTTTTAACTATGACGTTGGTAAATATCGCACAAATCCAAAAAATACAATACTTTTGACTTTGACGTTAGTAAATATTTTCGCTAAAAATAAATTTAAAGAAGAAATTTTCTATGTCATTTTTTTCTTATTTATCTTTTATTATTATTTTTTCTTTTTAGATGAAAGTAAAAAAAATATTGTACGATATATTTGCATTTAACAATAATAGTCCATAGATTGAGTACTTTTACAAAAAAAAATATAAACACAGAAAAAAATAAAACAAAGTGTGAGGGGCCCACAAATAAATAAATGAAGGCCCCCAAATATTTTTGGGATTTTTTGTTATCGAAAAGGAATTTATTTGGTCAAATATCAAATTAGAATAAAAATAAAAATTATGGTCAAGGTTTAAGGGTGTGTTTTGTCAAGCATACCCTTAATAAACATAATTTAGGCAGGTTAAGCCTAGAGCCCAAACCTGACCCATTTTTTTTTCTTCTTTTTAGGCTAGATCTAGCCCTGCATGGTCTAGCCAAACCGGGCTGGTTACTAGTTTAGACTAGTAACTCGACTAATATATTTTTCTTTGTAAGCGTGTGCGAGCTACTCGCACACCCTTGCTATAGGAAAAATGGTCATTAAAAGTAAAAAAGGAGGGGATGAAATGACTTACCTGTTGTTGGACTACCGTTGCAAACTTCGTGAGCGAAGATTGATGCAGACGATCATTGTTGGGAAAACTGATATTATTCCTTCCATATTTGTTTTCTTTCTCCTTTTTGTATATACTAAAGTCGATATTTATAGTGTCAAAATCCTTTCACATGTGAGGAATAAAGTTTCAATCAAACTCATTCTCTTTTTTGAAGTTTGAATTTGATTAAGAATCATATTTGAAAGTATATAACTATTATTATTATCTTGAAGACAAGGATTATCTTGAAGATAATGATAGAATGACAAAAATACATTGTACTTTCTAGTTTTCATGCAAGTTGACAAATAATACTTTTCATCAAAATATATTTATGATCTTTTAATTTTATATTTTAAACCCTGATACATTGTACTTTCTAGTTTTCATGCAAGTTGACAAATAATACTTTTCATCAAAATATATTTATGATCTTTTAATTTTATATTTTAAACCCTGTAAAATTAAATTAAAAAGTCAATGGGTCAAAATTGAGTTACAACATATTTGATCATCTTTTCATTATTTTTAGAATAAATATTTTTATTTTATTATTTTTATAAATTTTTAATATTTTCTAGATTTTGAAAATTTTCAAAAAAGTACATTGTCCAATCTAATAAAACAAGTATAATTTCTTATCCAATCATTAAATTAAATTGAAATTTTATTGCATTGTTCTAAAAACATAAATAGGATTGCTAGCCTATCAATTGTTTTGTTTTGTTTTTAAGCTCAAATAAGGTTATAAGCTTAGTGTTTGTAGTTTTTGAGGTTTTTTTTTTTCCATTTAGATTTAGGTTAGAACTTTTAATTTAATTATAATTTTTTTAATTATGATTTCACTTACAATATGAATACATAATAAATTTTGAAGCATGTTGCTGTTTCATAGTTTACGAGTTAACATCAGATATACATAATGATATGACAAAAAAATTGCAACATAACAATATTTGAATTTTGGAAAGTTCAAACTAGATCCAACCAAACTATTTTATTGATGAATTGGTTGCTCTACGGTTACAATCCCTAATCCTCCTCCTCCTTATTATTTTTATTATTATTATTAGGGTTAATTATAAATTAGTTCCTAATAAATAAATAAATAAATTCTTTTGATTTTATATTTTTATGTTTTAACTTTTTTACCTATTCTACATATTTTTTTTAGAAATAGTATAAAAGGGAAAAAACAGAGCAAGCGAGAAAGAAATTAAAAAATATTATTATTATCGCATTTTGTCTGCAAAGAATCCATCCATCCTAGCGGTGGGCGTGGAATTCCCACGTATCCAAAGTAAATGAGTTCCGACATCGTGGATAAATTTAATGTAGAAAAGCAGAGGGGGGAGGGGGACACAAACAAAAGTGACGATGTAACCAGTTACCGGTGGCGGAGGTCGTAAGTAGTAAAACACTCTATTTAAAGTCAGCTTTAATGGGGGCAACACACTTCATTCATTGCTTTTGTTTCGAGTGGAAAAGCATTACATAAAAAAAGCATTTTGCCCTCCCCTCTCCCTCTCCGTCTCCACCCAACACCATTATGGAATCCACCGAATTTGAACCTCTCTAACTCTTCTCTCTGATTCTCCAATTCTGTTTTCTTCTCCTCCCCTTATATATAAGCAAATATCTGGTAACTAATCAGTTGATCTTTCGTTGTTTTATTGTTTTTGGGTAGTGGATCTTGCTTCAGCCCTGCTTCAATTTTAGACAATTAGAAGAATCAGAGAGTGTTGCTTTCTTCCATTCCTTCAATTTTAGGCAATTAGAAGAATCAGAGAGTGTTGCTTTCGTTTGATTGCAGTAAATTTCATGGAATACTGGAACAGAAGAACTGTTGAAATCAAGCCCATCTCTTTATTTTGTGTTGTTTGAGCGCTGTGATTATAACAAATTGCGTAAGAAAGAGTTTGTAATTGGGAGCTAGGTAGGGAGAAAGGGGGTTAAGGTTTAATGTTAGAAATGAGATTTTTACTACTTAATTCGACAGGGCCACCAATAAAACGAAGAGCAGGTTTGAGGATAAAACAAGCCGGACGAGGGTCTTATCGGGGCAGTTAGTGAAGGGTTATAGGGATAGAAATAATTATTTGGCTAGAAATTTTTGTATGTAGTAAAGATTTGTGTTTTTGTCGAAAAGTCAACAGATGGGAACTACTGATCTGAGACAGCTGTTGGAGAGTCTTTGCAATAATTCAGACTGGAAATATGCTGTTCTTTGGAAGATGGGACATGGGAGCCCAATGTAAGTTCTTGTTGCCAAACCCATTTTCTTCATCAGATGTTTTATTTGACTATATGTTGTTTTAATTCTATGGCTGTTTTTTCTGTTCTAGAATTTATGGGTTGTAATTTGTTGTAAAACTGTAAGATAAATCTGTAGATATCTTCTTGTTTCTCTTTTAATATATTGGAAACAGTTAACATTAATTTGATGTTTTGATGGATTTCAATTATGTGACTGGTTGGAAGGACTTTGTTGACATATGCAGAATGAAATGTCTGAACTAGAATGAATTACCATTGAGTATTTTCTAATAGCTCTGCAGTTGGTTAGTGGATTCATATATGGCTACGATGTTTTAATTCATGCCTGCTAATCAGAACATTTCTGAGAGCTGTCCCATCATATTTGGGTTGATCTTTTGGAAGGTTTTCTTTTGGTTTCCACAGTCAGGATATCTTCGGGCCAACTTTGGTTCAAGGAGACTAAGTCCCTCCTTAGTCAGGTTTTAGGCAGGCCTTCTACATGGTGTATTCATGAGAAATTTCTTAAGGAAACGTGATTCCGCTGTAAAATCCCTGGTTATTAATTGCTCCACAATCTTGCCATAATAAATTTTACTGGAATAGACACGCATTTTGATTCTATGTCTGCCTATGTATATAGTCTAGTATCATTTCAAACATAACAACTGATTACTTGAAGTTAATTATCTTCATTTCTGTGTCAGGATTTTGACTTGGGAAGAGGGGTATTTTGATTGCCCAAAACCACGAGAACCTTTGCAAACTATATCCTCAGATGTTTACTGCAATGGTGGGAATGATCTAGTTTCTTCCCTCCGCGATGCGAGTGCGTCTAATGCTAACTTTGGGGGACATCAACTCGAACTTGTCGTGGCTGATATGTTGCATCTTCAGTATCCCTTAGGAGAGGGGTATAATCCCATGCTTGACTCATATAATTCAATATAACATGCTTCCCTCTCTGTTTTTCTAAACTCGTTCGAGTGCTTCTGTTTTTTTTCCCTCTCTGTTTTTCTAAACTCGTTCGATAAGATCCTTTGCAATTATGTACTTCACGAATCTAAAATTAGAGGGCTGTATAATTTGTCTGTTGTTTACTTCTTCCAATCTCATATATTTACTTAAAAGATAATTTGCGACTTAAAAAACGAGGATTTATCTAATGCATGTCATTGAAAAGTCTGAAAGGGCATAATTGATTTTGGATCCCAAAATTTTTCAGGGTCGTTGGTGAAGTGGCATATACAGGGGACCATTTCTGGCTTTCGTTCAACAGTATTTTTTCTAGTGAAATGAGCAAGAATTTAGTTCCTGAGGTGAGATAGATAATCAAAATAACCAAATTGGTTTATATTCAGAAAATAACAGAACCTAAAAAATGGAATTCTTTCCACTGGCAGTTTCCAGAAGAATGGCTGCTTCAGTTTGCATCCGGTATCAAGGTAATTTAATTCTAAATTCTATTAACAATAGATCATCATCTTCAGTTTGTTGATTCCTCCATATTCATGTGTGCGCGTGTTAGAGAGAGAGAGAGAGAGAGATTTTGGCACTGCTTATGCATGCTGGAAGGTGGTTGTGAACATTTAAATTTATCATAGTCCTCCTACAAATGGATAATGTCAGTAGTGAATATGTGATTCATGTGCAGACTATCTTGCTGGTGCCTGTACTTCCACATGGAGTTGTGCAGCTTGGATCATTTGACGAGGTATGTGTTTTTTTTTTCTTTATTGCACTCATATTCTGTTGAGGCAGTTTACTATTTGAATTTGGTTGCTATAAAGGTGTGAAAAGTTATTTTTACCTGTCATCATTATGCACTAGAAATGGACATGGTAATTATTGTTAGGCAGTTTCTACAGTTGTGGATAACTTGTCAAGTTATTCAAAGGGATTTAATTGTGTAATTTATTAATATGCTTATGATATCATTTTTCTCCCCATAAAAAATAATGGATGCCGGATCCTGGATGTCAGAATGAGGTCATCAGTGTCCCATGTGCATGTATACATGTATGCATGCATGATAGTGGGTATCTGCGAGCTTGTGTGTGTTCAAAGCATGCCTCTGCCTTGCTTTGTTTCATCTCCTGTGAGGATTTATTTTCCTCTCCTGTTATCAGGTTGCTGAAGATATTCAAATAGTTGCCTATATTAAAGGTAGATTCAATGATCTTCACAGTACTAGAGAACATGCAGTTCCTCTCACTTTAAAGAGGGAGTTTAAAGCTCAGTCTACACTAATCTCTTGTCCTGTTGAGCAATTAAATGCAACTTCAGCTATTTCCATTAGCCAAGTGAAAAGTGAAGATTCAAATTATTCAATACCTGTCAATAGTGTCAAGCTACATAAAGATGAGCAACCAGAAGATTTCAAATGTGAAAGCAAAAATAATACTCCATCACCTATCTTTGCTGATGTGTCCCCTCCAAGTGAATATCTAAGCGCCAGCCAACCAGGGATGGTTGAGAGTAAGATATTTGAACTCTCTTATCTGATGGATGAATTGCAAGCATATTCTGACTGTAATGAGTACAATGTGGGATGGTTTGGAGAACCCTTGGATGGGATGATGAATACTTATCCTGCTGCAGATATGGTAGAGCAGTCATCTGGAGGCATGGATGCTAATGAGGTGTATCATATAAATAGACAGAGTTTTCTTAGCTTTCCCAAAGGCAGTGAGTTGCATAAAGTACTTGGACCACCTTTTTTGAGCCAGACCAACGAAAAAACATGGGAACCATCTTTATTGGTGGAGGACAGTTGCAAGAGCTCAAATTTCATCTTCAGCGAAGATCGCAGTGCAAGAATTGAGCCTTCTTTGTTTGCTACAGAAGGTGAGGTCGAGTTTCTGCTGGAACCAGTGGCTGGCAATTCATATAGCAGTTCAGATAATGCGTCTTCTAACAGATCCCATAGTTTGAAGTCATCTGAAAGGTTGTCAGGACACCTTCTTGCTACTTCTCAAAACCAATTTCAAACAAGAACGTTGGTGGGGGATGATTTGGCACCATGGAGCCATCTAGCATCTGTTTGTATTTCTGGAAGTGGAAAAACTGATATTACAGTTGCTTTAGATAGCATGATGAGTACAATTTTTGACCAGGAACAACAGGGAAAGGATCAAAGTTACAAGCACCCTTGGAAAGGCCAGAAGATGTCAAACGTAGCCAGAAGAAGGGCCAGACCTGGTGAAAACCAAAAGCCAAGGCCAAGGGATAGGCAGCTGATCCAGGACCGGGTAAAGGAGCTGAGGGAGCTTGTCCCAAATGGTTCGAAGGTGAGGTTTCTTGGGTTTCTGTGTACTTCAGAGTTATCTCCCATGTTTTTCATATTCTGTATATAAGTTTGCTTGGTGGTGTGTGGTAAATGCAGTGTAGCATTGATGGCCTCTTGGATCAAACCATAAAGCACATGCAGTATTTAAGAAGTGTGACTGACCAGGCTGAGAAATTGAGGCAGTGGGTGCATCAAGAGGTATGTGAAGTCACTTCAGGTCTCATAGATGCTTCATGTCGATCAGTCTCTTGGCGATGCATTGATTTTGCCAGTTAAATTACTTGCATCAATTAGTACCATTAAATGTGCTATTGTGTCTCTTTTTTTTTTTATTGTGTGGAGAAAACCATTAGATGTGTTATTAAGCTGTAATCAACTTGAGAATAATTGGTGGTCAAGGAGTTTTGTTCCATCCTTTGACTTTCTGATTTCAATTCTTGGAGCTAGCATTTGAGGAATTTATTCACCTAGAAGCACCAGATAGACGTGGGAAGTGTTTAAAATTACCTAGGAAGATGATTTAGTATTGGTTGATATGCAAGCTGGCTTAAGGATACCCTTGGCAGTCAAACTAAAAGAAAAGAAAAAACTTGGTACATTCATAAGATAGCATCCTACTGCTGCAAGCTTAGTTGGTCGACATTGTAATGAGAATGATTTAAATTTTCTTATCCAAGAAAATAGGGAAAAGGAAAATCGCAGAGCAATAGATCTTACACTTCATCCAAATTGGTCTAGTCATAGTCAGTGTAGATGAAATATTATTAATGGTGTTCTTTTATTTTATGGACAGCATTGGCTACATACTCAAAACTACTTGAGAAAAGTTGTTCAGAGACCAGGAGAGAGATTTCCTGGATGTGGAAAAATTGATACTGATCTAGGGCATGGTCGTTCAAATTTGGTAGAAGTTTGAAGTTCAAATGAACAAATGGCTCTGATTAGAGGTGGAGAAAGCCTCAAACACCCATTTATGCACCTAACAGCTGTGTATTATAATCGAGTCAGGTCACGAGCAGGCAATGAACAATTTCTTTTTAGGTATTCAATAGATAAAACTAAATTAACCCATTCCTAGAATGTCAGCTACGAGCATCCATTGAAATCTATTGACAATATGATGCATCCCAGGGACCTGATCCTTGTTTGACTAGGTCAGGTCTTGTTGGACCAGGATGAGTATTTCACTATAGTTTGTGCAAAATAATAAAGGCCAGTGAAGTCTGATGATAGTGCATGATGAGGAAGCAGTTAGTTTGGGTCCAAACTCGGTTGGAAAAAAAATAAAAATGAAAATTAATATCAAACGCAACAGATTATGCTAACAGGGCAAAACAGCTATTAATAAAAAAGAGAACTCACTCCAGTGATTAGGTTAACTCTGTATTGTGTAACTGAAATTCACTATGATTCAACTGGCATGCGTACAGGTTGCTGATCGCAAGAACTGCAGATCGTCTGAAACCAATGTGAATATCCAAAGTGGGAAAAGCTGGGCCTTTGAATTTGGAAATGATCTACAGATATGTCCTATTGTTGTGGAAGACCTTGCATACCCAGGACACCTCCTCATAGAGGTAGGTCCTGCAATTTTAAATTTTCTTAACAACGGAACTTTTGTATGCTTTACAAGGATTTGCTAACTATCATCTGCTGCAGATGCTTTGCAATGATCGTGGCGTTTTCTTGGAGATAGCCCAGGTGATCCGCAGTCTAGATTTGACCATCCTGAAGGGCGTGATGGAAAGTCGATTAAGTAACACATGGGCACATTTCATTGTTGAGGTAATTGGATTCTAATAGAATCATTCCTGACATCATGTGCATTTGTAACAATTGCCAACATTATTTAAACATCTGCAAATGTACTCAGGCTTGCAAAGGTTTCCATAGACTGGACATATTCTGGCCGCTGATGCAGCTTTTGCAGAGGAAAAGGAGTTCTATATCTGGCAAGATTTGATGCATCCTCGGCCCGTTAGATGAGATTTTATTAGAAAACCTGGATATGAGGGACTGTTGTGTTTCTCATCAAACTAAATGTCCTTCGTATTTTAAAATACGTAATTCGAACTGCTGTTGTATTATTACAAGGAGTGATGGTTTGTGTACAAATGAAGAGAGCTTGTTCTTGCAAATGTAATGCTTCGTTAGATCTGAATTAATTCTGAGAAAGGGGAACGTGGAAGCATGCTCGCATGTTATGTAAATTGTACATGAAACGTAAAATGTCACATGTATTCCAAGCAAACTTGCTTAGAAAAGGAAAGTTACAATAAAGGGAAAATCCAGGCAAAGGAACCTAGCAAAAACTGCCAACTTTTCCCTTGTTTCGACAAACCTAGGATTTCAGGGGTGTTTCAGCTAGCAATAATGTGAGCCACCAGCCAAATGCAACACTTTTTGGTCGACAACCTCCGATGGGAACTTGAGAAGGAATGCTACGACCATTGAATCGTCCACGCCAAGCTGTATGCAACCAATATAACAAATTTCTACGATGCTAGCTAAAGGTATGCATATAGCACCACAATTTCTATCACGAAACACAGAACAGTAGTACCTGGCCATACTTGTTCCATCCCAAGGAAAATACTAGGCCATCCACTTCGAAAATCACCGAGATCGAGAGAGAGAGAGAGAGAGAGAGAGGGGAGAGAGTCAGCACGTGCTTCAGAGCGTAAAAACAAGTGGCCCCTGCCCGCCCTGTTTTTTATTTGTTTATTTTTTTTTAATTTTGTTCTTTAATGTTTTATTTCAACATTTTATTTCAGTTATTTTTTTTATCTAATTTTGATTTTCATTTTTTTAATTGCTATTCTTTTTATCATTTTTCTAATTTTTTTTCTATTTTACAAGGATAAAAATTGATATTGGTCAAAAAATAGCATTTTTCCATGTTTACTATCACAAGGCATATAAATATACAGTTTAGTCCTTCAGTTTTAATTTTTTAAGTTTAGTCCCTTATGTTTTAAAATGTTCATTTGGGTCTCAAATTCATTTCTTTTGCATTTCAATTTTTGAAACTTAAAAGGGAAAGAGAAAGTTATTAAAAAAAAAAAAAAGAAGAGAGAAAGCTTTAAATGATTGAATTTTAACTACAAATAACTTTGATTTTGGTATTTGAAAATTCATACTTGACAGTGGAATTAATGGAGATGATATTTACCTTTAATGATACTAAAAATAAATAAATTAAAAATTAATTTTATTTTATTTAATTTGATTTTATATTTTTAAAGCGATTAAAATATGTTTTATTGTTAGAAATGGAGTTATTGTGGTTCATGTAATTCTATTTTCATGTTTTTTGGGGTTAATAAATCACTAAATTCTAGGTTTTTAGAGTCTAAGAACATAGAACATGATTTTTCCAGTCACTGTAACCTCCTCTAATACTTATCAAAGAAAAATACCGACAAATTATGCATCACTTACCCGGGTGGGCAACAAATCATTTGTCAAGTTTGAAAAAAAACAACAAACAAACAATTGGGTCCATCCTTTAAGAAAAAAATAAGCAACTAGACGTGGGAGTTTGGATTTCGGTTAAATAATTATTGAATTATGTCACTATTTTTAAATAGTATTAATGTCTTTTATGGTAATATTAACAATTAATTTCTTAATATGTATATATCGAGCTAATATGTATACTTTTTAAAATGCCTAAGAGATACCTACTTTTAGAATTTTTATTGTAATTTTTTAATATTAATTTTTTATATCCTTTTAATATGTTCACATCAAAATTATCAATTCATCATTTATTATTTTGTTTTATTAAAACTTGTTATCAATATCATGATAATTTTTTTTAAATAGAACTTCTGATTAAAAGATATTTTATAAAAAACCCCATCAATAAGAAAATCAAGATTTGATTAAAGAATATCATCATATGTATCTATATTTCAAATATAGAATTTGATTAAAGAAAAAAAGATTTGATTAAATTATTTCAAATAATTCTTTTTGGAATTATTTCAAATAATTAGATTTTTTTATATTGATTTTCATTACTTATAAAATAAAAATTCAAAGAGCACCCCCACATCACAATATCAAATATCATCATATGTATCTATATTTTAATTTTTCACTTTAGTCTTTATTTAATATTAACAACTCTTTTATAGTTTATTAGTTCCTTCAATTTTCATTATATTTCATTAAACATATTTATTAATTTTTCAATTCTCAATTAAATTTATTTATGATAAAAGAAATACATTCACAATACCAACATATTCTTCTCTTACACTGAAAAATAATTTGAAATCCAGCACCCAGCTTAGTGCGAGTCATTGGCTAGTTCTTGTATTAAACAAGTTATTGAACAACATAAAACAGTATTTTTTTTTTAAGAACAACACCTCCAAGACCAACAACATAAAACAGTTTTTTTTCACAAAAACAACACCAACAACGTAAAAGACTGTCCTCTGTTATCCAGAAGATGGTCAAAAACCATTAGCAGTATATCCACCATTGGCAGTATATCCACCGTCAACAGAAATAATCTGCCCTGTGATATACGAGGCAGTAGGGAGGCACAGAAATGCCACTAGAGATGATATCTCGGTAGGCTCCCCTAAGCGGTTGATGGGAGTTTGAGAGACAATCCGACTCATACCAGCTCGCTGCCATAGGAAACACAAAAAAAAAAAAAAAAAAAAAAAAAAAAAAAAAAAAAAGAAAAAAAGAAAAAAGAAAACTGATGTTATGGGATCACATAACAGTACTTGAATTTGAAAGACTAATAAATGGATCCAAGCTTTTTTGAATTTCAAGTGTTTGAGAATTGGTTCTTCAATTAAAAAGTTGAAATTGTCTTCGTGTGATTTTGGTCCATTTAAAATTAGATTTTTCTATTAGATTTTATAGGGTTATGTCCATTAAATAATGGATTTTTGTCCGTGGAACTCACGAGTTGATCTTTTGACTTTTTTTAACCTTTAAACGAATTTGAAATTTGGGCATAAAATAAATTGAAAGTGTATGTATAAAAAGTGATAGAAAAATATCCATGAAAAATAAAAATAACAAGATTTTTTCCATAAAAATTGAAAAAAATTAATTTAAAAAGTGACACAAAATATCCATGTAAAAAAGAAAATCCCATAAAAACTTAAAAAGAGATTGGGTCCTTATGTTATAATTGTTCCTTAAAAATAAAATATTCATTAATTGTTTTTTGGAGTTTTACAGTTTTTATGAAAAAAAAGCTTAGTTATAATTTTTCATGAATAATTCTTAGTGCTTTTAAATATTTTTCTGTTCAAAAATCAAAAAAGCTTAGTTATTATTTTTCATGAATAATTCTTAGTGATTTTAAATATTTTTCTGTTCAAAAATCAAATTCATGAATTTGACCTGCGAAAATCCGTTAATAAATGGATGGAATCCTCCAAAATCTAATAGAAGAATACAGTTTCAAATGGATCAAAGTTACAGGAGGTCAATTCCCAACTCTTCTAGTTGGGAACATATTCTCAAATAACTTAAATGGATAAAAAATTTCGATCAGTTTATACAAATTCAAATAATTTTATATGCAGACAGGAAATTTTCATTAAGAAAATTGTGCAGCCAAAAGCATAAATTGTACAAGTTTGAGTAAAAATCCAAGCATGTTGAGAGGTTTAATTCTTGAACTAAATTTGCAGTACAAGCAACACAAAAAATTCTATGCAGAACACAAACTAATTACCTGTTCACTTGCACTTTTAGCAAGACTAGCATCCAAAAGAGGAGTTTTGATGATCCATGGTGACACCGCATTAGCTCGGATTTTGTCTTGTGCCCACTCACACGCTAAGCTCTTGGTCAACTGATTAAGTGCTCCTGGAATTAAACTACAACCTTCTGAGGAAAAAAAAAAAAATTGTCATGAGAACTGCAGCAGATACATAGAGATCCTCACCTTTAGACGCTCCATAGAAGGAAAGTGTAGGTAAGGCTACAACAGCGGCAACAGAGGAAATAAACACAATGCTTCCATTTCCTGATGCTTTTAAAAGAGGGTGTGCAAGCTGACAAAGGTGATAAGAAGCCTCAACATTTGTACCCAAAGTATTTGCCATATCCTCTGCAGTGACTTTTGTGCTATTCTTGCTTACAACTGCTGCAGCGTTGTTCACCTAAGCAATATTTATGAAGATTTGTTAATTTTAAATATCAAAATCAAATTAGAGCAGCCTCAAATTGGTGGGGAGAAGAACATACAAGGATATTAAGTTTTCCTTGAAAGGTAGATGAGACTTTCTCTATTAGTTTCTCTCTTTGGGTTCGGCATGAGACATCACATACTGATCCAGTCACCCTGAAACCTTTGCTTTCCCATTCTCTTATGCATTCATCAAGCTTTGTCTCGTTACGAGAACAAGTGTGGACTGCAGCTCCAAACCCTGCTAGTTCTTCTACTATTGCAAACCTGTACAACTCACGGACAACAGAAGAAGAAGAACATTCAAGTCTCTGTTTAGTAAAGCGTTGGTGTACGCGCGTGGTAAGAAGAAAATTTGAAGAAAAGTAAGGAAAAAGAAAAAGCTAGCATCATCAACCCTATGCCTCGTGTTCCGCCAGTGACAAGAGCAGTCATTCCTTTGAGAGACCATCTGCTTTCTCTGCTGCTGACCTCTGCTTCTGCCATGCTTATTTTCGCAATTTCCTGAAACTAGTAGGATGAATATCGTTTTTATAAGCCAATGAAGCTGCTTTGTCAGCTGCCAAGCTTACTTGTAATTTAATTTGTTGAGGAAAAAAAAATGCTTTCTTGTATTTGAAGCTATCCTAGTCAAGAACTTCAGAATTTACACGACATAAATTATTGGTGAATGCCAATCGATTACGCACGCCACGCCATCTTTATCAGTATCAATTGCATGCATGATAGAGCAACCAAGATTTCTTTACAGCAATTTTATTAGTCCTCCTGTGTATGGTGGTTGGGCCGTCTTTAACTATCAGTCTTTTACAGCATTAATCTTGGAAGACATTTCTTCGTGCACAGCATGGTTCGAATTTTTTAATTCAATTTTAAAGTCTTTGGCAGTAGAAGTCTTCTTTTGCAGTGAAGATACACAAGCAAGAATAATGCCTTCTTATTTTAATGGCGTTATTTCGGACTACTAGGACGTAAAAGTCAAGTCCTCCAATTTGTGTTTTGTCTCTCCCTGCAGATAGTTTAATGGAATACGACATCACGGACCAACTTGTGAAACCCAATTCAAGCCCTCTACTCTTTTTTTTTATTGTGCTTAAGATAGACATTTTGTGAAATCATGGATTCATTGGGGGTTTTAGTTTTCCTCTCGTAAATCTAGTAAGGGAGAAGAACAAATTATATTATATTTTTGTTAAGTAACTTATATACAATTTCTGTATTTTAATAAAAACAATTTACTATAGTTCCAATTGGATTTGTTTCCTTATGTTTTATCAACATGAATTTGTATCCTTAAGTTTTATTAACATTAAGAAAAAATGAGATTAAGAGAGAAGAGGGAGGGAAAGGATGAAGAAGGGAGAGAGAGGGAAAAGAAATTAATATCTCCTATGTGTATTTGTTCTTGTGCTATATTATTTATAAGGATATACTTTTTTTTTAATCTTATTTAGATTTTGAATTGATGAAAGATGCAAACTATAATTCTATTTCATAATATTGAATTTTAATTTAATGTTTGAATATTCTATGATACATCATCAATCTCAATATATAAAAAAACCATGTCGGCATAACTATTAAGGATGAAATAGTAAGAAAATAAAGTTAAATAACTGAATTGGGAAAAATCGAAGGAACTATAAAAAACCTATGAAAATGTGACATAAGTAAGTGTCCAAGTAAAAGTCATAGTGTAATAAGAAAATTTGTCATGACTAGCGCTAAACCAATGGACTCAACCTCCACTGTTCAAAGACACTGCGCCATAAAATTTCTCCTTGAAGAACACCAGGGTCGCTTTGGCATCTTATCTTGTTCTAATTATTGCGCAAACCTTTTCGAGCAACTACTTCACAACATAATCAAGCAAATAAGATCCTTAAGAACATAATCAAGCAAAGATCATCAATTTAGGGGAAGTGATTAATTGACCATTATCTACGGTAGCTCTACTCCAGATTATTTTCACACCTTGCTTGATTTGCTTCATATATTGTTCTTAATTTGTGTTATTTATAGTACAACATGTAATTAATTAGATGAGAGAGAGAGAGGCTCGCTACTTCACACAAGTTTTTTAATGCCATGAAGCTAGTGGAATATAGATGCAGAAGAACCACCGTTTGACACTATCAATAATTGCACTTAATTATTGTTTATTTGATTTTAATTTGACCCTTTTATTGGAAGCATTTTAACGTCATATTTTGCAGGGTCGTGCTACACATGGTTAGTTTAGAAATAATGCAAAATCTACTATTTCCTCGTTGCCAGATTGGCTTGCTCAAGGATGCAATCTTTTATGAGGATTTGGCGTGATTCTTGTTTAAATAAACAACCCTGGCTAATAACTCAGAAAAAAAAATAGAAACCAGGAAATAATGGAGTGGTAGGGTACCAAAGCATAATTAATTAAGATTATACTAGGGGTGAGTAAAAAAATTAAAAGACTAATTAAATTGAGAAAATAAAAAAAAAATAACCGAACCGAAAACAAAAACCAATTAAACTGATTAGAATATTTAGAAAAATATTCGGTTGTTCGGTTTCCAATTTTGTAATGTTTAAACCAGACAACCCGAATCGAACCAAGCCGGTTCAGTTTAGAAATAAAAAAACACTTTCTACCTATTAACCCTAGCAGATTATAGTTCACATAATCGCCCCCTCCTTCAAGAATAAGTATAAATAATATATTTTCTTTTAACCCTAAATTTCAACATTCCTAGCTGTCCCTCTCCCTGCTCTTTGTTTTTCACTCTCAAATCTATCTTCTTCTCCTTAGATAGCAAAAATCTCTCTTTTAAAAACCTATTATCCTATGCATCTTTGTCATTCTTACCTATTCCCTCTCGTTGGGCTCTCCTGTCTGAGTGTGTATTGGCTTTTGTACTTTCTACTTTACTTTTTTTTTTTTTGCATCTCTGGTCCTTGCCTAGCTTTAAATCAATTAGTGATAATCCTGACTATCATATTCCATGAGAGAATTTGAATGATTGGACCTAGATTTCATTGATGAATTGGAGGCAATCATACAATAAAAAAAGCCTACTATTAGCTTACTTGAATCAATACCAACACAGTTACCACTAAACATCCCCGCACCCATTTTGCTTACCATGAAAGGGTTTTCTTGGGATTTCAGATAAACCAAAGATCTAAAAACTTTGCATTCTCAACAATTTCTGCATCAATGTTATCGATGCTTTTCTTATCTCTCATCTTTTAAATCTATATTCTTCTCCTCCATGCTTTGTAATGATTTTACATTTCAATAACTTTTGATTTTCTCTTTGTTTTTTTGCAGTCAAATCCTTTTGTTTTGTGTATTTTTTTTTGCTGGGTTTAGCTTTTAGACAAGGAGAATAAAACAAAAATTGGAGTTGATTTTTTGGAAAATGGAAGAAAGTATAAAAATTTTAGTTTGAACCAGTTTGGAAGGGAAAAAACCAAACCAAAATTAATCGGTTTGAACCAGTTTTTGGTTCTGTTCAGTTCCAAAACTAAAAATAAAATAAAATTGGTCTGGTTATTTATTTTGGTCCAAAACTGGACTAGACCGAAAATGCTTAGCTCTAGATTAGAGATGAACTACATGTAAAAAGATTAAAAATAAAATAAAATAAAAATTATTATCTAATTTTATAATAACTAGAAATTTTAACTAGTTGTTTAAAGATTCTATATAAAAGTCTGATTATATAACAGGAAAGAAAATCGCCTTATACATTTTTAAATTATTTAAGATAAACTACTTTCTATATGTTTTTAATAATATAGAGAAGTGGTTTGCAAACATGCTAAAAGCTTACCTAAATTGGTGTGTGTATTTTTTTTATTCAAAGATAAAAACTATGATGATCTAAGATAATGATTTTGGATTTGGACATGGTAACAAGGTACAAACTATAACTATTCTTATTAGTGTTTACATTCACCAACTCTAACTTTTCTTGATTTAGGTTTTTGGGTCGCTGAATTTTTTCAACTAATTTGAAAAATTCATGCTTTCAACATTTCAACAAAATTGTCAAATACTTTTAAAGTAATTATTTTTGTATTGTTAAACTTAAAAACAACATGGATTTCTTTAGAGAATTATTTTTGCATTGTTAAACTTAAAAACAACATGGATTTCTTTAGAGAACCAGTTGTGGAGGTATTCGACTTTTAAATATTTCTCTACAAGTTGATCTGAATTCATGTTATTGCACTTGACATATCAATAATCACTTTCTTTTTATATTTTAGTTGAGAGGAGGTAAAGGTCTGGAAAATGTATGAGATGTAAAGAAGTTATTATTTAATATTATGATAATTAAAAATCCTAATTAGTCTTTGAGAATTTTAAGTACGGGATTGATTATAATAATATAAATAAATACTATAACTTTTGAGCATCGTACCTCATATTAGCTGCATTATTTTTTATATTTTATTCTTATTGTGTCTAATATGTTGAGGGCCTATTGCATGAATATCTATGGTTAAATATGGGTTTAATATATAGGACTAGATGTAAAGGCAAAAGGTAATTAGTTGGGCCAAAGAATATCCTATATGACGTTCAAGTCATTTCACTCTTTCTTTTAATTGTTGTTAGTGATAAATTATTTATTTTATAAACTATTAGTGAATTGATATCTGATTAGTACTTAAAAATATATTTTTTTATTAAGGTTTTATATCATCATTTTGCACTTGAAGTATCAATAACTCTTTAACTAAAGCATGTTTTATAATGACATATCTAATATTATAACATATATTTAATTTATAGTAAATATTTATTTTAAATGCAAGCCTATCACATAAATAAAAGGATTGATTGATGA
>NW_011500227.1:103311-125734 GCF_000495115.2 Populus euphratica
CTAAGTTTATTATGTCATGGTGAAAAGGTTACACTAATGGTGTAAGAATAAGTATAGTGTAAACTTAATATGGACTTTAATGTTTGATACTAACATGTTTTGTATTTGTTATTTTGTTCACTTTTTAATACTTTGCTTGTTAAATGTCTAATCTAGATTTATGTTATATAACACTTGGTACAACAAATAGTTAGCACTCTCATAACCCATACTACATGTATAACTGACACCTAAGCTATGAAAGGAACTTGATTTGTTGTTAATATAAGTTATAATCATGAATGCCTAACGAGATTTATAAGTATTAGCATTAATCGAATAAGATGACTAATATAATCATATTAACAATTTATAATCTGATTGGAACCTCATTTGTGTATGGTTTCTAATTGAGTAATAAGTTTCCAATTGAGTAATAAGAATTTATATTATACTTGTTTGACATATTATTAGTAAATCCTCTAACCTTTACATTTATTGTTATCATTGTTTAATCCTTACATTAATATTCCATCTCAAAGTTCTCATCATCTTCTTCTTCTTTTCTTTACCACCACCACCACCACCACCACCACTACTAGTATTATTATTATTATTGCTACTAATATTGTTGTTGTTGTTGTTTATAATTGTTGTTATAATTTATACAATTAACCTCCCTATAGTTCGACCCCGGTCTTGTTGGGCTATTTATTACTTTGACATTTCTGTACTTGGGAGAAGACATCAATTTTTTAGTCGTGTTAATATGACCACAAAGAGATCAATTATTATGATCAAGACTTATGACTAATGATGGTCTTTTAAACATCTTTAGTGAATAACATGGCACACCCAAACAAGATCATGTTTACCTAACCCTAAACTTAAGGTTCAACCAAAGTTTCAGGATAATAATTTATAATTATTTATTTATACTAATAAAAATCAAATGCAATGTAGTTGAATGATTTATACATGTTTATTGTCTATATTTAAATAGTGATAATTGATTGTTCATTTACATGAAGGTTAAATCTAAAGGTATTTAAAATGTGCATCTGGTATTGGACCAAAAGTTGTATAGTTTAAGAATTACAATATGATGGTTTATTTATCTTAAACTATATTGGTATATCAATATTCAAATATTCATTATTATTTTTATAATATTATCTCTCATTAATGTCTATATATATTGGTATATCAAGATTTATTTATGCATATACATTATTGGTGAATAATTTTTCAAAGTCATAAAATTTATTATTATAATTATCACTATTGTTGCTAACATTATTATTTAAAAAGATTGTATGTCAGACATGAATGAACTAAATGTTACCCTCAATTTACGACTAAGATCTATGACGTACGAGGTTTCATTTATATTAGAAATCATTGATGGATATATAGCTGAGGAAATTTATGCATTTCTAAAAGAAAGTTTTATTTTGAAAATCAAGTTATAATGGATATCATACCTTAATCTGTATAGAAAGTAAATGATCTATGATGATTTATTTATTTTAAACATCACAGAAGAGTAAAGGATTAAAGACCAATAATGGATATCATACCTTAATCTGTATAAAAAGTAAATGATTTATGATGATTCATTTATTTTAAACATTACAGAAAAGTAAAGGATTAAAGACCAGTACTTTTTATTTTGAATAGGAAAACCTTGAATTTTTTTTTAAAGGAATATTTTAAAACATATATTAAAATGTTTGTGTTTGTCGAGCAAGGCACTTTAATGAGGGTTAAGTATGTCATGTAATGAGCCTTATAACCAAAATACAAGACTTATCATAAACTTCGAGAAATTCATATGTATTCTTGAGTAAGGGTATACACTTTAATGGGGGTTAAGTATGTCATGATGGGTCTTATAACCAAAATACAAGACCCATCATAAACTTAAAGAAATTCATATGTACTCTTGAGTAAGGGTATCTTTTTATTATGTTATTTGAATTGGATGACAATATAAACACATGATTATGCTACTAAGAAAACACCACTCATACATTAGAAAGAGGTTAATGGATATAAACATGAATAGGGAAGCAAGATGCAAACTTCGAGGGATTCAAGAAAAATGCATGAAAACAATAAAAGTAAAGAAGACTTTAAAATAAACTTGGAAAGATAAACATCTTTTATAAGAAAACCCTTTTTGCTTGGGTTTTGAATTAATTAACTAAAAGAAAGAAGCCCTGACCTACTGTTACCATGAGAATTAAATGCATTCTTAGCCACAGAACCAAACACAATAACTATTATAATTCATTTTTACCTCTTATTTTCCCCTTTCCCCCCTAAAAAAAAGCCAAAAACATCTTTAAAAATAAAAAATAAAAATAAAAAAAGTGTTTGCAAATCAAACTGATCAAAATTCTTTAAATTTGAATTGGGCAAGAAATTGTTTTAATTATTTAAAAGTCATAATAAGGGTTTCAATTGAAAAAAATTAGCAGTAATTCAAAGAATCAAAGGATTAAGGACCAAACTATCAAATTGGCATGGCTTAGGAGGTACAATTAATTCAATTAAGAGTATAATTAAAATAATTAGATGTTTTAATAGCTAATTTTGAATTTAATTAAAATAAATTGAAGATTCAAGAACCATTTTGAAAAAAAAATAGAGAACTTAAAAGGCTTATAATAACCCTATTTTTGAATTTTTTTAAATAAAAAATAATAAGATAACAAAATGAATGAATAAAAAATATTTGAGAATTCGTTTAAAACAATACAAATTTGAAGTTTGAGAATTGATTTATAAATTTGGAGATCAATTTGGTAAAACAATTAGAAGAATTGAAAGTTTGGGGACTTAATTAAACTTAGAATTGTTTAATTAATGAAATTAGAGACCCAATTGTTAAAATTCAGAAGTTCAAGGGTTAAATTGAAGATAATTAATAAAAAAAAATATCTAGCTCCATTTCTAGTGCTCATCACCTTCTTTAGGAGGCCAATTCAACAAGAAGAAATGGCATCAAAATCAGACCACATATCCTGTCCATGATCTCGTTACCAAATTGATCAACAGTCCTGCATGAGTATGACTATTAATGGCTTCATTTGCAGGAAGAAATTGCATCGAACCCGACCATATCTCCTACCCACAATTCCGTTTCCAGATCGATTAACAGTCATGCATGAGCAGGACTATTAACAACTTTATTTACTCTTTATGGCCTTTTAGCAGGATTGTTAACGACTTCATTTACTCTCTCTAGCCTTAAAAGGCTAGAAGAAAGATGAACAGAGGAGAACAAAAAAAAGGAGGAACGAATGAACAAAATGAAAAACACAAAAGAAAATAGAGAGAAAACCAAAGGAAGAAGAACAAGAAAACGCAAACAGAACAAAAAAAAGGAGAACGAATAACACGAAGACAAGATGAAGAAGAAAAAAGCTACGGCTGGGCCTCAGGCCAAGCCAACCCAATCCCCTTTATTTTACCTTTTTGTTTTAATATGAAAAATTCCAAACAATTCATGAACTTTTTTGAATTCATTCCTTTATTCATACCTTTTTAAGTATTTCACTATATAATTAATCTTTGAATTTTTACTATGAAATGCAAATCTGGTATGTGATATATTTATTTTTCTTTCTAAAAAAATATAAAAAATATATATGCATTGATTTAAATTTATTTTACTAGTATATTTACTGATACTAGAGTCAAGAATACTATACTTTTCTTTTGCTATTTAATATTTACTAATGCTAGACTTGAAAATATCCGTAGTTGAATATTCATCGATGCCAAAGTCAGGAATATTACAAGTAGAGCATCATTGCATAAACCAACATCTAGCAATTTAAGACAAAATCAGTAATGCAGTTTGCATCAAATAGTACACTTAAGGAGTGATAATATTTTTTCTTTTGGTAATTAGTCTTGTACCATAAAATCTCTATCGACCAGTTAGAGTTCCTAGTGACCATAATATTAGATGACAATTTCTTAAACAAGACCTTTTTCTATCTAAAAACAAGATGCCTGAAATCTATTCTTTTCATTGAAATTTTTTAAGGTCGTCGCGATGTTGGGTGTGACAAGGTCTCTTTGATTTCGCTGAGAATTTAATTAAAAAAATATTTTATTTTGGTTTGGATTTTATCCCCAGTTACATAATCAAAAGTTTAGAGGTATTAAAATTGAGAAGTCACTAAGAAATAAGGATTGTTTTGAATTTTAACTTTATTAAACGCTATCGTTTCAAGTCTTAAGTATGAATATCATGCTTTCTCTTTGTCTTTTTCTTCGAAGGTAAAGAAACGTTAACCGTAGACATTCAAATGCTCTCTCTAGTTGAATCCCATGTTACTATTATTTTTTTCACCAATTTAAATGTCGATTGGCTTAATTTGAATGGCAATTTCTCTAATTTTATGGACGTTTGATATTTGTTGTTGTCCTCTATATTGTGATAAAAGTTCAACATGTATTATACCCTCCTACTTTAGTGATTTTCTCATTATATCCTATCAATGTTGGTATATACCTCATACAACTTTAGTCACTGTCCTTTGTTTGTCTTCATCCTTGAATGGTAATGATTTGCTTATTTTTAGTTTTAAGACTTGGATTTGTTGAGGTCTTGTATAGGTATTTCCCTCTACCTTCTATAAAAAAAAGTAGTTTACTTTAGGATTTGTGAGATAAGAGGAACAATAATGACTCATAGATATACATACATTAAAAAAAAAAAGAAGAAGAGAGAGAACTATAGTAAAGAGAAATAATGAGAAAATTGAATAAGAAGATTTTTTATATTTTTTTTGTTCTAGGAAAGAGAGTGAATAGAAAACGAAAAAACTAGAGGTGTTTAGATTAAGAAATTTAGGGTTTCAAAATACCTTATGGTCCTAGCCTTTGATTTGGTCCACTTTAATCCACATTTTAGTAATTTAGATATACCATTTTTTATGATTTTATCCTTTTATTTTTAAGTTATTCTTTGGTTTTATGCTTATGGTTGTAATGAATGTTGTGATTGTGGGATTTCTATATTATACTCACATAATGATTTTGTTTGTATGTTTAAATCTTCTTGTAGTTACCTTGTATTGGGTTTCTTTGATGTAAATGATGTGTTTGCAATACAACTCACTCCTTGTGAGTAAAATTAGGTATTTATGTGATTTATTTTTATGATTGGTTTAAATTATGTTCATCTTTTATGAACAAGACTAAAGTTTCAAGACTTCGCCAAATAAATTTGTGCAAGTGCTCATCTTTTATGCATCACTCGAAAGATTAAGATTACTAAGGGTTTTTATGGTTTAGTTTTATGATTGGTTTACCACATATAACTTTAGTTGTCCTTTGTTTGTCTTCATCCTTGAATTGTAAACTGATAATTTTTAAATTATTAATAAATATTTATTTTTTTAGTTTTATTTATTTTAATTTTTTCTAGTATGTTTATTTGAATTTTTTTCTAGGTTTGTTTATTTGATTTTTTTTTCTAGTTTACTTATTTGATTTTTTTAAATAAAATAAAAAATAATAAAATTCTCGACAATCCAAATCCATTAGAAAATTCTAGAGAAATGAAAAAATAACATGAAATGCCACTTATTAGTATAAAAGGAATTGCTGATGGATTAATTCCCTAGAAGAGTTTAAAGAAAATTACAAGACCTTATCATTAATAATATATGATATCCAACGGTTTCATAGTTCATCGATAATATAAAATAAATTACTGATAGAATTATAAATAGTTTTATTTATTGATAATATGACAATTTTATCAATGGTTTTATTTATTGATGATATGACATAATCACGGATGAAATTGTTAATAGATGAATGCTAATATTTTTTTAGCATATTGTTTTTATATAAATCTGTTTGTGATGTTATGAGTAGATGTTTTCTTAATTAAATTTGTATATAAATACCAAAATATTCTATCATAAATATGCAAAAGTCTGTAACTTCTCGAGATCTCAAATTTGCTTAGTGTGAAGTATTTATAGCTACAGAGTTGATCAAAAACATTTTGTTTAATCATTCAACAACGAGAACTGTGGCAGATAATCTTACATGATTCAACAGAATTATCGAATACACTTTGACTTGACAAACATTGTCTATCATGTTATTCAGAACATGAGAGGATCTCAATATGAAAGAAAGATGGAAAAAGAGCGGCCCCCCTCCCTTTTTTTTTTCTTTGCGTTTAACAGAGGACTTAAAGTTTGGGACACCTCATAAGGACTGGTTTTGAGTATGCGAGGCAACTAGTTTGAATAAGAAATGAGTTGGCTAAAAAGCCTTGGCTGTAAGCCCCCCATCAACACAAATAACTTGCCCATTGATATACGAAGCAGTAGGAAGGCAGAGGAATACCACTAGTGATGAAACCTCATTAGGCTCCCCTCTACGGCTGATCGGAATTCTAGAGAACATGTCGCTATATGCCTCTCCGACGTCAGGATCGGCCTACAGTAAATTAAAATACAAGTTAAACCTGTGTAATACAAGCTTGGAAGGCATGTGTTTCTGAAAGTGACTAATTTAAGGAAGCCTGCGAAACTGAATAATCTATTGATGCTTCAGATGTTCTAACATAAATCATGTACACAGAGGGGAGAAATAGTACAGATTGATCTTGTGCAACCGTGGTTCTGATAGCTCCTGGTGCAACAGTATTTGTGCGAATATTGTCCTTTGCCCATTCACATGCTAAATTCCTTGTCAATTGGTTGATTGCTCCTGAAATTTTGTTGATTTTTGCTATTGAAAACCATTAATCTGTAAATGGGAATGATTGTTCAAATTTTAAGCCATCCGACTTAGGAAGCATACCTTTTGTCGCTGAATATACTGATAGCATAGGTAAAGCTACGATACCAGCAACAGAGGAAATGAACACAATATTTCCGTTTCCTGATGCTTTCAGAAGTGGATGTGCAAGTTGACAAAGATGGTAAGGAGACTTAAAATTGGTATTCATCATGAATGAATAGTCTTCAAGAGTATAATCTAAAGATTTTCGGAGTGTGATTGTAGCAGCATTGTTCACCTAATCATTCAGAGAACGATATTGTTACAGGCACAAGTAAATTTAGAATTGTACATGGAAAATTAGAGAAGAAAAAGAAGAAGATCTGGTATAACAAGATTCCGAAACTTTGTGTCCAATTTTTTGACAAAATCAAATTACAAACCCACAGATGTCAGAAAGAAAATCATGTAAACCTTTTAGCCTTGAACCATTTTATCTTGTTTTTAGATCATCGATAACCTTCAGAATTGACACGAGTATGCAAGATTATTTCCTTCTCATGTCTGGTCCTTCAACTTAAAACTTTTGGTAACTGTAGTCATAAGTATTCACTATGGCCTTACAATGACAAAGACGCAGTAAAGTTGCATGGTAGGAAGCAGGAAAATGACCATGCTGAGTCACGAACAATCTTAAATTAAGAGAATATCTTCGGTATGTCAAAAACACTTTAACCATCCACAGTGTAGTATAAATCAAATTTTAATTCAACATGTTAATTTGAATTCAATGGCTTGGATTACTGCAAACAAGACTTGTCATGTCTCATGTCTCAAGAAACATGAGAGCACTCATTGGTTATGCACCTCCCACCAAGCTTGGCCTACAGATATTTGGTAAGTTTACTTCTTTTTTCTCTCACAGAGGAGATGCTCGAATTTGAAACCTTACTGAAAATTGAGTATAATATGATTGAAAAATATGGAATAGCTTATGAACAGTGAACTTACAAGGATATTGAGCTTCCCTTCGAAAGCAGAGGTGACAGAACCAATCAGCTTCTGTCTGTCATCTTGGGAACTGAGGTCACAAACCGATCCCCTGACATTAAACCCTTTAATTTCCCATTCTTTTATCCTCTCATTGAGCTCTTTCTCGTTGCGTGAACAAGTATACACTCTTGCCCCAAATCCTGCCAGTTCTTCTACAATCGCAAATCTGATTCATCAAAAACAGTAATCAGCTATCTAAGGATTGAGACAGGAAATAATTAAGAAGGGAAGAGATAAGTTAGAAAGAGAACTAACCCAATGCCTCTGGTTCCACCAGTAACTAGTGCGGTCATCCCCTTGAGAGACCACCTTTGCTCCCTGCAACCCATCTCTGTTTCTGCCATGATTATTTTTGTCTACCAGTATGTCTACTTTGTTGCTCCAACGTAAGATAAAACAAAACGATGAAAATGAATAAACAAAGGAAACGTGAATCCCTAGATCAGGAGAGAAATGGTTTACAAGCAATTACACCAAGTATGATGTTTAGTGCTTTGCGTTATTTTTGGTGAGGGCACATGTCGCCTAAATACTACTGGCCGGCTTCTGCAGCAGAGACGCAAACTAGAACAGTGCACCAATATTTGCATTTAAAAACTATTATCTTCTACTCAAACCAACTAGGAAGTGCCACGTGTGATAATGCAGTACTAGTTTCGGCGCTATGATCCCCCTCAATATTAGGCTACTGATTTTGAACAAAATAATCCAACTAGTTTAGTTTATTCCTCGTGCTGCCTTGCAATATTGAGTTTTTCTGCTTCTTTTTTCAACACAAAATAAGTGCGGGTATTGTAACTTTTTTATTGTAAATATTTTTTTTGGTTAAAAGTTTGTTTTAATTAACATAATTTAAATAAATTATAGATAAATAAGAATTTAATTTTAAAAACTCCTTGATTTTTTTTAAATTTATTTTTTGATTTATGATGGCTAATCAAATATTAATTATGATTCTTTATCTTTTTAGCTTCTAAAATTCATTATAAAAGAGGTGAAGGAAAAGTTTTTAACTTTGAATTTTTTATATTTTACACACTTCCTGCACCTCTTTTTTAGTATTTTTATTTTTATTTTTATGCTTTGATTTTTCTTTCAAATATAGAGTTTATAATTTTTTAAAAATATATTTGAGTTTTATATTTTTTTTAGTACGTAGACTTTATTTAGCAGTGAATGAACCAAATGATATTATTAAAATCTTGAAAGATATATTGTAAATATCCTAATTATATAAATAAAGAGCAATAAAGTTTTAAAAATATACAATTCATTCTTAACAACAACAAAACTTTCATTAGTTTAAAGTCTTTCAACAAATAAATATCCTTGTTTATTTTAATTTAAATATAATTATTTTTATTATTAATAAGCATGATAGTACTTTGAATTAATATCAATTGCAAATTTGTTTATATGTTTAGAGGATGTTGAAAAATGCAGTAATGATTGTTTTTCAAAGTGTTTTTTCATTCTAAAAATATAAAAATAATATTTTTTTTTTATTTTTTAAAAAATTAGTTTTGATATTAGCATATTAAAACAATTCAAACATTTTTAAAAAATTAATTTAAAATAAAAAAACTAAATTTTAATAAAAAGCAAGTTGAAACTCGCTTCCAAACACCTCCATGTATGCTAGTATTCTTTTTTTTTCTTTTGAAAAACATGTTTCTCATTTTCGTTGACCATCTTTTATTTAGCATGAACTTAAAATGATAATCTAAATTATATCTTTCCTTGTTAGTCTAATTTGTATATATTTATAAATTTTGATTTACAATTTTAACTACAAAGTAAAATGTTTATATGTACATTTAATAAAATAAATTGAGATTATATATATTAATAAATAACAATAAATGTATTGATTTCAATCAAATATTGAGTCACGAAGCTAAAATAATATTATTTATTAATATTTTTGTGTAAAATTAAATATTAACTTAACATCAAAACTTATTGATCTTAACATCATGAAAGCCCTATATAAAATAAAAGAAAATAAAATATCAAATTTAATTTTAAATTAATTTAATATAAAATAATTAAATTGAGAATAATAAAGTCAAATGAAAAAACACTAAGAAATAAATAAATAAAAAAACATTGTGGGTAATTATTGTAACCCATAGTATTATGTATTTTTTCTATGTTACATTTCCTTTATTTTTCTAGTATTTCTTTCATTGTCTATTGCCCGGGTTTTCATAATTACAAACATTATTTCATGCTTTAATTATGTAAAGTTAATTTTATACTGCAATTATTAAATGGAAAAAAATCCAATTAAAAAAAGAATACTGATATAAGAAAAAAAAGATTTGAATAACCTGATAAAAAAATATAAGTAAGAAAAGACTCAAGTACGTTGACATTTCATATCAACAGTATTTCTTACTCAAATCTTTTAATGATATATATATATATATATATATATATATATATATATTAACTACAGCAATATTTATAGTCATGATCAGTAGGTTGCCGGCAACCCAAGCATAGCACCATAACGGGAAGAAGCCATTTGTTTGATCAGTTCACCCCAGCTGCCAAAGAGCATCTTAATTTGGATTGAGATCTTTGTGAAGTTGACCATAAAAATATCATTTAGGGCAAGGGAAAGGTCGTCCCTTTCCTCTTTATTTAATTTTATTCATCGCCTGTACTCATCAGTAGCAAAATCGTCCCTTCGCAACTGCAGACTTGCATTCTATGTTTAATGGAAATGTTATAGGTACAATCAATTAATTTATTTGCATGCACGTCTTCCGATGGATCGAAATACGTATAGACATAAACAAGTTAAGGTTAATTACCTCATTGATTGTCGTTTATGATTAGTATCTCAAGACACGTAAGGCAAATACAAAATATATCAATATATTTAATTGGAGATGGAGATAAATCATTAAAAAAGAAGAAGAAGAAGAGTAAAGGGCGACATGTTCCATTTATTTATTTTACCTTGAGAGAATAATCAAAAGATTCTTTATATACTAGCTAGTAATAGAATACTCTTCCCTTTTTTTATTTAGTTTTTTTAACAAATGAAATTTGAGTTGTTTTATTTGTGGGTATGATCCAATATTCGTGTCCCTGCTTTTCAATTTTTTTAATATTTGTTTTAAGAATATTGAATTTCTTTTTTATATTTATAAAAAATTTAAGACAACAAAATTGTAAAAGTATTTTTATTAGAAATGGACACTTATTAATCATATTGGTTAAATTTTATTGACTAATAGTCGATCTTGATGGAAGAATCACATCATAGACATTGTATAAATGTGCAAAGACTCAATCAAATCAAGAAATAATAAAGGAATTTAATTTTAAAAATCAACCTCAAATTATACAAAATGAATGGTCATTCATTTAGGTGGGGGCAAGTATCTATATTTTCTTTTTGAATTATAATATTTTTGAATTATTAAATAATTAGGAATAACATTCATTATTATTATTATTATTATTATTATTATTATTATTATTATATCACAAAAATTAAGAATAGATGAATTTTATATCATCTTTCAATTCAAATTAACAGCATCAATATCCCATGGTATAAGATTGATTCTAAACATTCATGATTTGTCTTATACCCTTTTAAAGTATTTTTGGTATTATATTATTTCTTGCCTTTTAACATATTTTAATCAGAAAATTACTTAATTTACAAAAAAAATATATTCCTCAGTTATTTTTTCATGTGTTCATATATTTTTTGTATTTCACTCAAATATAGATTTGTTTTATGAAATATATCTGTTATGCTTTTTTTCTCTTTTTTCTTTTTTCAACTCTTGTAAAATATCTGATATCAATTGATGCAATTTTTTTAATTACATGATCAAGCATCTTTTAATAAAATAAATAATAACTTGATAAGTTAAAAATCATAGGATATTGAGTCAGAGGATAACACTGTAAAACTATGACTCAAAGGTATTGAAAATTTATATTTGTGCATTGTTCGCAAACTCCTCCTCATATTGGCATCTTAAGTAATATAAATTGAGTGATCAGTAATCATTACTCTCATATTGTTAGTTGGATCAACAATCCTGCTTCCGCTCTTTCTAATCCATTGTCTTAAGCCCCTTCGTTACTACGATCACTCTTAATTACATATACCATGTTCATCAAGCTCACCCCCCTTGGCGGTAATTGCTTCACACTCTTAGGTTCTTTTCTTATCTCAACCTTAATTCCACTATGATCCTCTCCCTCAATAAAATATATATATATATACTTGCCCTCATCTGATGGTAAGTAATCATAATCGAAGTTTTCGCTTTTATTTTCTACTGTGGTCCTTTTTCCTTCTAGTCCCTATTTTTTCCCCTTGTATATCTAAATGAAACTCTCTCTTTACATTACTTTAATAAAATCCTATTCAGTTTTTGAATACCCGACTCCTCAAAATTCCCACTATCCATCGCGCACCCCATCAACCATGTCAATATTTCCTCCCATCAATACTCCAAACCATCCTTACGAGTTTAAATGGTCACTAAAATTCTTGTTCCTAACAGTTTCAGTCCTAACTGTTTTTCTACGAACCCTAGTAATAATAGTATCATGGCATGGAAAGTACTCACGAGTAGGGAGGCCTACCATTATTTGGATTTCACAATAATACATGTTATCGGTTTTGGGTCCTCATGGATAACAGCCACATTTACGTTAGAGAAGTCATTACTAAAATAGTTGACTTCTACATAGTAAAGTTTAAATAATTGTAAAGTTTGTCCGTTGCCCTTGTAAATGTTCACATGGATCTGCCCAGAAAGCGGTGATCTAACGCTGTCTAACAAGTTGTAAATGCTCACAACATATTAAATTTCTAGCCGTTCTTCCTCTGACAGTTCAGTTTGGCGGAAAGAATAATGGATAACTGCTGGAAGAAGGGGAAGAGGATAATGAATAGGAATTGTGAGTAGGTTGAAATGTTGGCAGAGCATGCGAGCATTTTTTTTTAATGTAAATATTTGGGTAAATTTGTATATATTTTAATTAATATTATAAATTATAAAATTAATAATTATATAAATTTCTAATAACTGGTAATTTTGGAGATAAGTGTAGTGGCAAATAATTTGAAAGCATGGAATTACAAGACTAGGCTTTTCCATGCTCAACCAAGTAAACTCAAGACCTGGTAAAAGTTGGCTGCATATCATTTTCCAGGCCCAGTTGATCGGTTCAAGAGCCTTCTATAAGGAGGCCTTTTGCTTAATCAAATATTACAAGGCCCCGTTTATTATGTGGAGGGCTAGTTTCTCTCGATTCGAGGAAGTCACACGTCTCAGGACCAAGTCTTTTCTTTCCGAGTTTCTCAGGCAAAGTCCATGGCTTTCACTCAACTCAGTTGCCACTTGCCAACGAAAGATATACTGTTTACTACTGTTTGTTTGATGTGCGCAAACTGTTGGGCCAAAAGGAGAAAGATAGTCTTCATAATATCTTCGTTGTAAGATAAGAAATTTGTTCAGGCAATCCTTTGGATGATGAATAAATGTGATGCTTTTTCTATATATGTGCATATATGTATATTGATATTCTATTCTTTTTAGTTTATTGGGAGTAGTGATGACAATATATATCCATGCTTCGACGATATTTATATTACATTCAGGGTAAAAAATTTAAATATTTATTACCCTATTCATCAAATTTATTTTGATATTCCATTCTCTTTGGTTTATTGGGAGTAGAGATTATAATAAATATCAACAAATTAGATTATTAAATTTAGATATTTATTGTCTTATTTATTAAATATTAATTATCTGAGTTATATATATATTTATATAGGGCCAGGTTTTAATCAAGTTTAAAAATATTTATATCTTATCTATTATCTAATTAAGGAGGCTAAATGTTTGATGTGGATTAATATTTATTAAGTTTGGATGAAATTGACATATGTCTTTAATTAGGAGAGATGTTCAATATCATGATTTTAGGCCTTGTTACACATTTAATCAATCCTATTTTTATTTATGTGAGTGTAATTTGTTCCTACTAATGTTTTCCATAACTATAATTATATACTAAAGATAAACTTTCTATTATAATATTAAGTATGTTTTTAAGAAAATCTCATGAATTAAAATGTATGTTTTTGATAAATATTAAGTATAATTTTTTAATTTTAAAAAATTCTACGTGAGAAAATAAAAAAAACCGTTATATATTCAAATTATTATTTCTCATATTCCATATTGCCACCTTTCGTTAGACTAAAAAGCCCCTCAAAGAACCAAAGTTTTTTTTTTTAAAAAAAAAGTATTTAAACAAAAATGAAAGAAACTAATTTAAGGGGAATTGTTTTTCTAAGAAGTGATCAAAGGTGATATGAGAATTTGTTTTTGAATATATAAGGGAATATGAGAGTGAAAAGTTTTTGAATGAGAATATGAGAAAATACATGTAAGGATAAATGGATTAGATTAACCATTAAAAATATAATAAATTTTAATTTAATTTAATTTTTCTTTTCAGAATTATTGGCTTTTATTGACTTTGTTTTAAATTGTTTTAGAATTTTGATACAAAAATTAATTAAAGTTTCAATAAAGTAATAAATAGGTTATGAGAGGTTTAATGTAAACTTATTTTATATTATTTAAGTTTTATGAGATGCACATAAAGACATATATAATAGAAAAATAAGATTAAGAATTGTTCGTTTAGCATATATATTTTTTTTAAGAATTGTTCATTCGTTTATGTTTTTATTATATTCATATGTTTTTTTTTTCATATTTCCCTTTTTATAAAAATATCTTTTAAGAGCATCTACATACTTCGAAATTTCTCAAGATTTTGAATGTTTTCCTTATTTTATTCTTAGATTCCACAAATCTATACTTCATTCCAAGTCAACTTAAGTTAAGGATGTTGTATCTTAACACCTTGATCCTTTTACACTTCATAAATCCTCTAAATTTTCAGGCCTTTTGCTTTTTTCAACAATCTGTGTTATATAGACACATTCATATATCTATGGGCATGCATGTTTATGTGCACACACTTAGTTGTCTATATGTGCTATCAACATCCATCTTTAATTTGGTGAATAATTATTTATTTTATACATAAGTTTCTATTCGAGGAATTTGAATGGTTGATCTTTAGCGGTTCTGCTGATTGATCAGAAGTTCTAAGGAATAGTGCATTTGTGCACACCAACTAAAAAGATAGCATCCATTCACCTATGCATTTTGTATTTTTGTTTTAATGTTGCATAGTTAACAACTTATCATTTCTCTTGATAACATGTTTTTTATCATTGAATTTGTTTTTCTACAACCTGAGAAATATTAGATTTGAGTTCAATTAAGAAACCTAATTCATAACTAGTTTAATGTTGAATGATGAGAACAAAAACTCGTCATCTAAAAAATTTATCAAAAAAATAGCAATAAAAAAAATGACACCCAATCAAAAAGGAAAAAAAAATGAAGGGTGAAATTAAAACAAAAATCCAATTAAAAATGATCTCAACTAAAAAAATAATAATAAAACAAATGAGGGTGAAATTTGATAAACTAAAAAAATTAAAGAAGGATGAAATTGAAAAAAAAAATTAAAATTAATTATAGTAAAACAAATAGAATAAAAAAGAAGGGATCAAATCCAAAGAAAAAAAAAACTTGAAAGGTTGATTTGCAAATTTGAAGGGCTAGACACAAATTTCTAAGTGGAGAGAGAAATTTTTTTTTAATGTTGTGAACATTACTTTTTTTTTGTTTGGTGGTTTAAGGATTTTTTTCTTAAATAAAAAAAAAAGAGTACATGGGAAAAAATAAAGGATGTGAGAGTATAAAAATTCTTAAAGGTTATATAGACACTATATAAGGATAGACGAAGATATTCACCCAAATATATATTTTCAAGTAATTTTAAAAAGAATAAAGGTGAGTCTAAACTTTATTTCTAAGATTATTTGAAGGGAGGTTATTTTAAAATTATTTTTTTAATTGCAATTAACCTCATCAATGCATTTGATTTTTCATAATGTTTGTTTTATTCACAAAAGAAAGATATTAAATTAAATTAACTTGTTATATATAGAAAAACAATTGTATGACTAGTTTGTAGAGATCAAAAATTCAACAAATAAAGTGAAAGTTTTTTATTTAATTTTATTATTTTATCTACTATACCATCAATTTAAGACATTGAAAAGTTCAAAATCAAATATTTATGGATGTAATTAAATTCTATTAAAGGTTTAATCGAATTTATAGAAGGTTTGATTAAAAAAAGATTTTGTAAACAATTTAGACTTTAATTAGAAAACATTAAAGTTCTGGGCTCAATTAATAATTTTTTAGAGTTAATTTGGTCAAATCAGAGGCTTAATTGCGTAAATATTGAAGTTTGATGCTTAATTAGAAACTTAATTAAAGAAATATGAAACCATGGAAAAAAAAACATGTAAATGGAGTGGCTGTAATTAAATCAAATCAGGGGCCAAATTGAAAAAAATTAGAAATTTATTGATCAAATGAGGGTTAAATTGCATAAATTCAAAACCAATAACTAAAGAAAAAAAGCAGCCAACTTTAGGGTTGCTATTTAATTTTTGGCAGGAATGCAATTGTGTTGAATTTTAAATCAAAATTGTAATTTAGGATTTGGTTGAACAAATTATAAATTTAGGACTAATTTGGCATGCTTTTTCCACCTTTTTCTTTTAAATAAAATGACATGTTTTGTCTAAAACAGTACCGTTTCAGGCGTTGGTAATGTAACAAAAAAAACCCTAAACAATGTCGTTTTAAATGGTATTGTGGGTCTTCTTCTTCCCCTGGACACGTGAGGTAAGGAAAGAAAAATATTTTTTTTTTTCAACTTTTGTCTCCCTCTTTCTCTTAAAACCACCAAAAAGATGCTAACCAAGGACCCCCACTTGCCTAAAACTTTGCACGTGATGAAGAAAAAAAAGGGAATGTGCCCCTCAGGCTGTTTTTGAGGCGGCAACACAATGGCCACCTCGGCCTCTCTCTCTCTTATTTGTTACTTATAAATACAGGAGAGATGAGGAGAAAAAAAAGAGAGTAGAAGAGAAAAAAAAGAGAGGGAAAGAAAAGAAAAAGGACGAAGAAAAAAAGAAAAAAACTATAAAGAGAAAACAATAAAGGAAAATAGGGGAAAAAAAGAGAAGAGAATAGAGGAAGACCACTATAGCCACCACCATCATCGTCACCCCTAATTGTCACCTTTTTTATCATTGCCACGAGAATTTTCTTGAGCCACTAACAACAACAACTCCATCATTAGCAGAGATAAAGGAGAAACCAAACCAAGATAGAAGAAAAGAAGAGAAGAGGAACCTTCAGTCGTTACAATTCAACCACTTCTACCACCACTAGCATCTTCATTCTGCCACCTTCACCACAACCAACATCTCCAAGAGTAGGTGCAAGCCAGTGTGCCCGCCTCCCTCTTCTTTATTCTTCTCCTTCTCTATTCTGTTTCCCTTTGCTTTTATTTATATGCAGAATATGAGTAATTTGTGTTTCGTAGCAAATAAAAATAATTAACTGATTATTGTATTGTGCGTAGTAAGGTGTTAACCCATTTTTATTTTGGGCTAGTATTGGTCCATTCCAATTAAAAAAAATTAAAAAAGCATTAATGATCTTCTCGTGTTTTTTATCCATTTTGATTAATATCAACTTATATTTTTAAATTATAAAAATACATATCTGGTATTAAAATACCTGGTTTTTATCAACTTTTAATTTTTTTTGAAAAAAGATAAAAACATTTTTGTGCATATGGTTAAGTGTTTCAAAGCTAAGAAATCATATTAGTTTTTCATACACCAAAAAATAATATTTTAGCATGCATTTTGGTTTTAATAACTAGTTTATTAAAGTTGGAAGAACATTGATCAAAATCTCAAAAACAACAAAAATTTTATTTAATTTGTCTTTTAGTATCCGGGATACGACATTACATGTAATATATGTTTCAGATATTAAATTTTTTTTTTCAGATGTTAGAATGATTAAGTTTTACCCCATTAAGAGAAGAACCTTTTTATTAAGAAGAGTTTTTCTTGAATTTTAAACAGACCAACAATTAGAAAACACAAAAAGACCATAATTGTTTATTAGACTACAAAACAATGCAGCTTACTTTAAGAAGAACGTATTTAGAATGTTAATATATTTTATTTATACAAGTAGTTTCTGTACCTAATCTTTAAAACCAGTTAAGATTCATAGAGATTAAAATATTAAGTGGCAGCTTCCATTTTATTTTTATTGATAAGAGATAAAAAAACCCTTGTCTCTTTACATTTATCAAATAAACTATTATATTTTTTTATAAGTAGTGGATAATTACCGCAATACTGTATATATACAATAACACTCTACTAAAGTGAGAATATTCATTAGAATGTTTGCTGATAAGAATATTTCCTTTGAATTTCACTTTATAATTTAGCTTTTTTATACATGTCTTGAAAGCTGAATTATCTTCAAATCTATGATAGTAAAGATCACAATAGAAAGTGTGGTATAAAAAAGATCATATATAAAAAAAGAAAAAAGAGATCTTTCTGAAGATAATATGAACAATGGCTAAAAAGGCATGATGAAAAATGTGCAGAAGCAACCAAACAAGAAAAATGTAGATACAATGACAAATTTTTATCTAAATCTAAGTCTCAAGTACTTCTACTCATTTAATATTATAATACTTGACTTTTTTCTCTTCTTCTCTTTCTTTTCGATAATGGTTTGATTTCTTTATATAAAGAGGGTCACAAAAAGTAGATTATTGCTTGTTTGAAAGTATGGTTGTTATTGCTTTTTAAATAATTTTTCGTGTCAAAATGCATATTAACAATATTTTTTTATTTTTTAAAAATTATTTTTAATATCAGCATATTAAAATGATTTAAAAATATTAAAAATATATTAATTTAAAATTAAAAAAAAATTAAAAAAATTAAAAAATTTTAAAAATACTTTTAAAATACATAAATAAACAAACAGAAAGTGGGATTTAGCTTTGCCTAAACTTGTAGCTTACTTTACATGCTAGATAACTGGACCATAGGGCATTGCCCATATATAGGTTTTAATCGAGGCAGCCTTGATCATCATGGAAAGGATGTACGTCCAATTCCTTAGCTTTCTTTAAATGACAGCCACGAGTTCTTTTTGAATTGAAGATACGCCATGTACATTGTTCATTTACATATAGCTGACACGTAAAGCATGAATCTTTCCTCATGGCCGTAAGCTTAGAGTTGTAGGGTTCATTATGATTACTTTGTTTCACTTTTATAAACCATATGAATGGCATGCTTTGTGTTGGGTGTTTGAACCTGATGCACATATATTTGGAAAGGTGGCTTGTGGTGAATGCATAGAATTGGTTTTCAGTATTCTAATGCTTTCATGCCGTTTTAGTTGCATGTTTATATTCTCAATCAAAAACATTAAAAAAAAACTAGGATTTCATCAAAGTTATCATATAAAATATGTCTTTGCATGTTTTAGTATTTTATAAAATAATTATCTTAGCATTTTCAACAACAAAAAATTGCATGTATTTTTGGGTTTTATAAAATAATTTATAAAATATATTGAAACTCAACCCAAATTAAAAGGTTTATTAGGTATTTATACCTAGATTTTTAAAAAACCATTAAGTTTTCTCACAAATCATATAAAAAAATATTTGGTTACTCACTTAATTTTGATATTTAAGGTAAATGGACTCAATAAAAGCCATTATCTTAGATATTAAAAGAATTAGTGTGTACTCTTGATTTCCAAACAAGAAGATTCAGCTAATATTCAAAACAAAATTGATAATAATAAGAAAATTTCTAGTCTAAAATCAACAAATATTATAAGTAAAACTCATATGTCATTAGATAGATATGAACCTTATCAAGGCACCTTTCATAGATTTATTTTTTTTAGTATTTAGGTTAGTTTAATAAGCTTAACATTGACCATGGATCATTCAATGAGATGACTTGATGAATAGTTAGTCACATGTTATGATTATTAATGACCAACTTTAAAACTATTAATTCATGAAATGTTATTTAAAGATAATAAATAAGGATGACAAAAATAAATTACATCATAAAAAGGTTAGATTTAAACAACAATCAAGGTTTAACTTGTTGATGTAAATTTATTATTGCTTTACAGATATATGACCGGTAAATTATGTGCAACAAATTGCGAAGAATAAATGACAATATTTGCAATATAGTATATTTCATATATGATGTTTTAAGCAAATTAATCTTTTTTTTTTTAGCATAATTAATTTCTTGTTTTTAATATTTATTAATTAGTTAAAGTTTCTAATAATTATAATACAAGTGATAACTCCTCTTTACATTTTTTTACTAATTTTTCAAGCATTAAAAATAAGCTTATTATTTTTATGATATCGCCACAATATTAAGTATTACAGGGTTTATGAAAGGCCAGTTGAGTTATCTTTGGAACTTCGGCTGGGCCATCACCTTTTCTTCCCTCCTCCTCTCTCTCTTTTGACCCTTAGATTTGCCTCCTTTTCTTTTGACCCTCGGATTTGAGAGGTCACCTTCATCTATGCAAATATGTTTGGGTTGGACTGTTCTAGTTTATTTTTAGGCCCAATAATTCTTCTAATATCATAAACATAATAATGTTGCATAAAAATTCAAAAACATACTTGACCATCACTTTATTATATAGGAAGCTGGAGTGTGAACATATTCCATATGCACGAAAAAGATCATGCAATTGCTATATATATATATATATATATATTGGCAGAAGCTGACAGCTATAACGAATCATGGAACACTGACATCTATATGTGTGTGTGTATATATATATATATATATATATATATATATGATCCTACCTTGCCGTGTCAGTTAGCTTAGCCTGGAGGATTATTATCTAATTATGTCTTTTAATTTATCCATCAATGTCAAACAAAGTAACCTCCACAAGCAATTTAGGGGCCTCTCTTTCACATAATGTAACATACAGTAAATATGTTTTTTAAGGACGAGGATGGTGATATTCAACCAAATTCCACGTCCTATATTTCTTTTCTTTTTCTTTATTAACGAGTCGTCCAAATTCGGAGTATATTTTAGTAGAATGGAACCTAAGTCTTGCTAAAGACATTAGGGTGAAAAGTTTTCTCAAGTGTTTTATTTTTATTAGCGATGTTGTGGTTAAATGATTTTTGAACGCGAACAAACAAAACGTCACTGCTTGTGAATGTGATCAGAACTTTCGTTAATTCTTTTTTCAAGCATGTTCATGACGTGTATCTATTGATTAATTAATTTTTCCGCTTCACTCTCCAATTAAAGTATTCAACTTTTGCCTTAAAGTTTTTTAAAATTGTAGCTTTCCCTTTGCTACCAAATAGCTGACATTTTTCTTATTTTTTATTAGCTTTTTTCTTACTTTTCTCTCCGTTTTTCCTCTTAATTCACCACATTTGCTATAATATCTCACCTAACAATTAAAACATGAAAAGAAAATTGATAAAAAAAAAAGTAGGGTTTTTACTAATAAAGAGTAACATTAGAACTTTTAAAACAATTAGAGAGAAACATTGAAAAGGGTACGTGTTTGGTTCTTCCACACTTTCTTCTAAAAACTAGAATATTTCAGGATATATAAGGAATTCTTTTGATGTTTATATAGTAAATTATAAGAGGAAAAGAATGTAGAACAATCACAATAATATGTGTGTGTATAGAAGATTATGTAAGATTATTACTTAAAAATATATTTTTATCGAGGTTTTATATCAGCATTTTGTACTTGAAGTATTAATAACTCTTTCACTAAAGTATGTTCTATAATAACAAGTCTGATACTATAATATACTTCTAATTTATGGTAAATATTTATCTTAAATGCAAGTCTATTATATAAATCAAAAGATTGATTAATGAGTTTAATTACTGAAATTGAGAAGATAAAGAGAAGGTGAAGCTTAGAAAATAGATGCTGGTTCAGTCTAAACTGGAACATTGTTTGATAATTGGATCATAATTGGAATTGTAGAACTTGGATTTAGGTCTGATTTATATGGATGGAAAGCAAGATATAGGCCTAAAACTTTCATGGGAATGTAAGACTCAATTCTGCTGTTTGAAAGTCCAAATCTTAGCAACAATGGAGAAGTCTCAATCTGTCCTATAACCCAAATACTATTCATTTTTCAGCCTATATCTTGAGTTCTGCAAGTTCAAATGACCTCAATTTTCTTTAGAAAGCTAAGAAAATTTCCTAAAACTATCATGATTTAAGTTTGTTCAAATTCTGATATTAATAATGATGTTTTGTTCAGACAAGAAGATAAAGATTATCACTAAGTTAAAAGTTGGTCAGCCACTTAACAATTAGTTAGGAAATCAATAGTTTCTAATTTTGGCACATAAAAGGAGGTATTTGCCATGCATTTAGACATCTTGGTTTTCAAATCAAGATTATATTCTTGCTTTCTCTTTATATTTTAGTAATGTTTAAGTTTTCATTTTTTTTCTTTGACTTAGTTAACTTATATCTTATTTATGTTCTTATCTTATTTATTTATGTTTCTC
>NW_011500227.1:125815-142528 GCF_000495115.2 Populus euphratica
ATATGGATTTTAATGTTTGATACTAACATGTTTTATATTTGTTATCTTGTTCACTCTTAATACTTTGCCTCTTAAATAGTTAATCTAGATTTATGTTGTATAACATTTGGTGCAACAAATAGTTAGTACTTTTATTGTCCAACCGTATGATATAACCGATACTTGTGCTATAAAAAGAACTTGATTTGTTGTTAACATAAGTTATAATCATGAATACTTAACAACATTTATATGTATTAGCATTATTCAAATAAGATAACTAATGTAATCATGTTAACAATTTATAATCTGATTGGAATCTCCTTTATGTATGGTTTCCAATTGAGTAATAAAAAGAGTTTATACTATACTTGTCTGAAATACCATTAGTGGATCCTCTAACTTTGATATTTATTTTTATTATTTAATCTTCACATTAATCTTACATCTCAAAGTCTTCTTTAACAAATTATTTTTATTATTGTTGTTTATAATTTATACGGTCTTGTCAGGTTATTTATTACTTTAACACTCCTATACTTGAGAGAAGACATCAATGTTTTGATCTTTTCAATATGTTGTGATGGTTGTCTATTTATCTAATAACCTTAAGTATTTATATAGCCTGTTCACATAAAATTAGCTTGTGGAGCATAGAGTTACATACATATAATGTGGAGTAATGGTGGAAAACAATTATCTAGAATGAGTAAGTAAAGTAATGTGGGCACTATACTAGAAGGTTTGGCATCGCGACAATCAGTGGAAAAGGTTGGTGTCTGCTAGTGCTTTGCAAGAAAGTTGGCATAGTATTGACAAGGTGTGCATTGTATTTACTATTGGTTATAGTTATTTGAGAGAAAATTAGGCACTACACTAAACTCTCAGAGGTTGCAACATTATATTTTTATGTGTGCTACTGTTAGGCTCTTTGGGAATTTGTATGACATTAGGATTTGGTTCTAGGATAGTTAGAGGTTTGATCAAGATCCAAATAATGGTTATATATGATTTATTATTGGGTCAAGACCTATAGTTAATGTACAAGGGATTTTTTTTCTTATGCTACAACCCATTAATGGACAAGGTTGTCTAAATGGACAATTAAGTTCTCTATTTTTTTTTTAATTTGTTGATGTATCAATTTCCCCTTAGTCTTTGAAATCACATGCAATTTAAAAGACTAATGAGTTTCTTCTCTTAAGCTAAAGAGCATAACATGAAGAAGAATTTGTGACTATGAAAGTTATTTAGAGATTTAGATAGAAACATGGAAATTTTATATGAAGATTGTGTTTTGGAGAATGCTTTGTGATTGCAAAAGTTATATCATGATAAGAATTGTTCCACTGATAATAGAGTATCAATGGATAAATTGCCATGATGAATATTTAAAGAGCTCATTATTTGGAGACATTGAGATTTTGTTGTAGAAATGAACATTTTATATAGAGATTTTGTTTGGAGATATGAAGATTTTGTTTAAGACATGGATATTTAATTTTCATTGAATGCATAGAAATTTTGTATAGAGATTAAGTTGAAAACATAAAAATTTTACAAGAAAATTGTGTTTTAGAGATATGGAGATAAAAAATTACATAAAGAATAATGCATAGGAACTTTCTTGGAGAGGTAATATTGATTTTTTTAATTGAAAACTTTGAAAGATTTTCTCCATGTAATTTATAGAGACTATTTGATCTCAAAAAATGTATTATAGGATGCGATAACCTCATTTTCTTTTTATTCAGGTTACACATTTTTTCTTACAAACTATTAAACATAATTATTGGGTGATTAATTCTTCTATCTTGTTGGAGGTTATAAAAATCCTCGATGTTAGCCCATTATCATGGTAAAAGAAACAAGATTTATTAGGGTTTGTTATGTTCACACCACACTTCATAGGAGGTGGATATTGTATGATTTGTTTCTCTTAATGGTAAATAATACTTAGTATATGTCAATTGATCATGAAAAGGTCCCTTTATATTACTTTTGGATTCCCTATGATTGCTAGGATATTGGTAGTGCTCGAATAATTCTTTTATATGTTGTTAAAACAAAAGGTATTATTTCCTAGTCGAGCTTGTTTTCTACTCAAATGCATTTTGATATTGCCTATTTCATTTAAAAAAGATTTAGTTTAAGAAAAGTATACATTCTTTCCTGTAAAAAATAGTTGTAGATTCTACAAATTAGTTGAGTTCTTTCATTCAAGTAGACTTTTCTCATTGAACATTTTCTTATTAAGCCCTTAAATATATACTCTAGTACTTTCATCTTCTCGTTGTATGATGGCGAAAGCTTAGTTGTGTTTTTTTAGCTAGTATACTAATGGTAAAGTGGAAGATGAGTTTGGCTTAAAGATAAGAAAGGTCAAGCATAGAGTTAGGCTTTAAGCTATAGCACTTGCTTGAAATATTATTGGAAAGACTTTACATATAGCATCATTATCTTGTGTTACAAATCCAATAATACTTAATACATCTTATATGTTCTTTCTTAAATTTGTAAGTCCATCATAATTGTTTTAATTAGCCTTTTTGAACACACAATCCTTAGAGAGATACATATGCAACACTCGATAAGAAAGTGAAGAATATCTTTTTTAATAGACATGATACTCTTTTTTAAAAGCTTGTTATGTTATTGATTTTATCTCGTGTCAGTATCTGTTTTGCTGAGAAGTCCATAAGATAGACTCAAAGAGAAATTAATGATGATAGTCATTTCTATGACTAAGACCTATTGATGTTTTAGTTTTTATATCATTGGAATTCATTCAAAAGAATTCAATTTTTGAATGTTTTTCATGATAGTAGTTACTCTTTTGAATTGTTAAAGTATAAATATTCTCATGTGTATTTTCTTATACATCATTATGATTTGTTCCTTCAAAGAATTAGTGTTTCTTATATATACTAAATGGTACAAGTAATAGAGCTAAGTGGTGTCATTTGTTGAGGGAGTATATGGATATGAAACTTTTATTGTGTATCTAGATTGGCTTAATTGTGCTTCTTTTTTTCATTGGAAATTTATTAAAGATTTAGAGGAGCTAATGTACTTGGTATAAAAATGTTGTTTACTCTATTATATTACAATATTTCTAATTTCTTAGACATAGAAAGAAGTAGGAAAGAAAATTAACTTAATTGATTTTTATTCAAGTTTTCATAAATAACTTTATTATCAATGTTATAAAATTTTTTTGATGAGATTTGGGCTTTTCATGGTTGTTTTTAGGTAGTAGTACTTGAGTTTGATCATTTCATGCTCTCTTACAAAAACAAGTCCCTATTAAGATATTATAAATTGAAGGAAAATATATAACAATTATAAATAAAATATAAGAGAGTGTATGGTATAATGATCATGTGTTATGTTATTTTATGGTTTTATTGTTATATATGGTTACCTAGTGATCATATGAAATATTTTATATATCTTGATAACATAAAATTAGTTCTTATAGTATGGAGTTGTAGACATACTATGTGGAATAATAATGAAAAAAACTATGTTTTTAGGTCATGAAACAATGTTTAATATGAATAAAAAAATAGGATGCTTCAGCCCTAATATTACATATTGAAATTGTAGAGAAATATAGAAAAATTATGATATTTTATGAAATAATAATTTGAAAAAAAAAACACACCAACTATTTAAATAATGTTTCAAAACCAACCTAATCAAAAAATTCAAAACTAAATAGATAAATAATAAAAATTCAGAGTTACCAAATAAAATAAAATAAAATAATAAAAACAACAACTTGACGGCAAGATCTATATAGGTGATGATCGGTAAAGCCAATCTTCCAAGGAACTAAGCATATAGAATAATATGGTAAAATTTAAGCACAAGCATGATCCAAATATAATCAAATATAAATTTATTTTTATTTTTATCAAGCTCCATAATCGATCCATCAAGGCTTCTTCATGGAATTGTTTTCAAACTCGCCCTTTTAGTCCCTTTAACAGGATCCATACTTGAAGGAGGATTATAACTATTCGCATACTTAATTTCTCCATAACAAGATCAAGATAGCACATTTCTGCTTGCTTTTTTTTTTTTTTATAGAAACCATTTGTAATTATTTGCCGGCTAAAATTATTAAAATATACAAGTACATGAATATTGTAGCAGTGTACGTATATATTTAATTAAACGTACCAGTTGCAACTAAATTTGTCCACACTTTCTTTTTAAATCAATAAATTATGATGATAAGGACTTAATTAGCCGACATTTTTCCCCAAAATATAGTGATTAAATATTATATGATTAGTTAAGCTGGCATTTAGTTACTAGAATAAAAATACATAAATATAGTGAATAAAAATGTATTTGATAGTGATGTATAAAATAAAATGACTGTTTTAATATCTTGATGGACTACGGTGAACAAAATAAAATATAATATAAAAAATTTATTTTATTCTCAATATATATTATTATTCAATTTATATATTTTTAAAAAATTATAAATATTATTTTCTTTACTTGAGTCTTCATATTAATAATATTATAATAACTATAATTATAGAATTCAAACTAGCCTAAGAGGTTGATTTTGGCCTTGAACTGGTTTAAGTTTTGCAAAACTAGAAAAGGATTGACTTGATTTTATTTGATCAAAACACGAGTTAACCCAAGATAAAATATGAGTAAAAAATTTAGTGATTTTTTTAAAATTATTTTTTATAAAAAAACAAAGATTCTTTTGATTTTACATTTTAAAATTTTTTTAGGTTAATCCAGGTTGATTTTCTTAATCTGTGATCCAGATCTTGTCTCAAGTTGATTCTTAAATTAGATTTTAAATCTATAATAATAATAATAATAATAATTTTTATTTATATATTGAGTTAGGTTAACTTGAGTTGAATCTCTTTACATATAACCTGGGTCTTGCCTTAGGTTGAGTATAGAGTCGAGTTTTAAAATTATGATAATAATCACTTTTATCTTTATATTAATTTGAATTGATCCTCCTAACTTATAACCTAACCTTGCCTTAGTTCGACTTTTAAGTCAAGTTTTAAAATTATACTAATAAAAATTATTACTTTTACATTATTCCAAATCAACATGGATTAACCATCTTGACTTGTAATAAGGGCATTATCACAAGTCGATTCTTGAGTCGGTTTTAGAACAATAAAAATAACCACTTTTATTTGGACGTTAACCTTAGTCAACAATTAACTTGATATGTGACCAAGACTTTCCTTGTGTTGATCTTTGAGGTAAGTTTTAAAATTATGATAATAAATATTTTTATTCTAATATTGACTCAGATTAACTTTTCTAGTCTATGATCCAGGCTTTTTCTCGGATTCGATCTTAAATTGAGTTTTAAAACTATAATAATAACTATTTTTATTCAAATACGTTTTAGTTGGATAATTTTGGGATTTAGAGTTTTTTACAAGGATAGTCTAGAAATAAAAAAATAATAAATATTTCCTTTAGAGTATGTCCCTTTTATATATTCTATTTTAAAAATATAAAAATTTACTTCAAAATTTTCTTATAAATAGATTTATTTTTATATCTTTGTCTCTTTAAATAAACATATTTTCATATCTATTATCTTTGGTTTTTTTTTTAATACCAGGAAAGTAACAAACACTACCTAAATATTATTTGCAATTAAAAAAATAAAAATGTTTCGTAGGCAGACAAGCATGTTGATATTTCCTTGGAGATAGCTATTGTTTTAACATAGAGTGTATTGATTTAAATTCCTTGTTTATTCTCAAAGGAAAAGGTAATATAAAAGAGCAATAATTCAAATTGAAGGTTTTCATTTGTATGGTTTATTTTTAATATTTCATGGTCACAAGTGTCATGTCAGATCCAATATCCGTTGCATATAATTAATTCCCCACACTTGACTAATTTCTTAACCTTCATTTTCAAGGCCTTCATTCTCAAATGAACTTGTTTTTTCTTCGAAATAAGTAGGTAGTGAAGACAATTCCTTTTGGTCATATTTTTTTTCAAAGAAGTCTGTCCGTATCTTGCAAATTATAGAGGTCGCGGGTCCTCTTGGTCATTTTTTAAGAGGAGAATTTATAATTCTCACCTCCCTTGTCCTATCTTTTGGATCTAATGAATGCGGGCCATATGACGAAGATTCATCCGAGCAAAGGCCGAAGAGACTCAAAGAATTTTGAACATGAGTGACTTATTCATTGAGAAATTTTATATTAGCTGAAAAGAAGAGGATTTTTTCTGGACAGCTTTTTAGATCTTGTTCACTTCTTTCTTTTTTTCTTGAGAAATATAATATTGCATTAGATGATGTCAAGATCTAGCAGGAAAAACATTAAAAAAATCTACTTACAGTTTAATTTTAACAAATCTATAAAAGGAAATGATAAAAAAAACTAAAAAATAACAAAATAACAGCTAAAAGATATAAATTTGATGCCACACCAAATTAAATTGTCAAGTAGACTTCCATCTTAATCCATATTTGAATTAAAATATTTTTTTTATTTTTTATCTTTCCTCTTCTTGATCAAAAACAAAATTTAATATTACTTACAGGAGCTAGCCATGACCTCATCAGAGATCAGCCTTTAGCATTTTAATAAGTAAAGAAATAGGATCGCGCACCCCCACAAAAACACTTGCTATCCATTCCATTACATGTCCAAGCTTCCTATTAGGGCTACCTTCTATTTATTCCTTAAGTTATATAGGCATTCCAACTGGATCCCTAATGTTTCATACTTTTCTCTATTGGTCCTTTTTCTCAATATTAATTAACATTTGTCTATCTAACGTGCATATTTTATCTAATAAAATAACATTATTTTGACAGAAATTTAACAGAAAAAACAATTCTCTCCAAAACATTAGTACATGTTTAATTGCATTGTTATGTCTTCAATCTATTTTGTCGTTACATTTTCAATATCAAAACTAATGAAAATAAATCACATGACTTGAAAATGAATAAAATAAAATAAAATTTTATATATACAAAGTACCTTTTATTATAAAATAAAGACTACGAAAAAAAGATTTGAAATTTTATTTACCGTTTGATAAACTGAGATTTAATATCCATTTTTTGAAGAGTTATAAGCTATTCACACTTGACAAGTTTTGAACAAAATAAATTATATATGATGACATTTCTTTTATTTTTTAATAATTTTTTTAATAAAGGACATTTTGAATATATAAAATCTGAATTTTGTAATGCGTAAGTCACCTCAAGTATTTCCATTAGTTTTCATGGTGAAATAAAGTATATATTAGTGACAGGCTAACAAATGACACTAACAATATTTTAAAGATAAATTAGGCGTAATTATACATAAAATAATAGATTGAACATAAGTACTAAAATATATTCATTAAGTCATTTTTTCTTCATCAAAAGTTATTTTTTTTTATCAAATTGAAAATTATTTTTAATAATTCATGCAAAATGGACTTGAACTGAATTATTTCTTTCTTACTTTTTAACTCTTACGTGCCATCAATCTTGACCTTACGGGAACAGGGTTTTTCGGAGTTTTTTTTAATAACTGTTAATATTTAGGTTAGTTGATTAATTTCTTGAGATTATAAAGTTAATGACTAAATATATCAAATATATCTTTTGTGATCTGTAAGTAAATTTATGATATTCAAATTAGTAATTTTTAAAAAATAAATTTAAAATCTAATCAAGTTATACTTTTCAGGATTGGAAATTAAGTATTTTTTTTATTAATGTAAATATTTAGATCAACTTGTATATTTCTTGACTAATTTCATATATTTTAAAGTTAATAACTATATAAATTTCTAATAACCTTAAAATTTTTAAAATTTAAATTAATAATTTAAAAAAATAAATATAAAATCTAATCAATTAAGCTATGTCATGCAAAATTGAACCAGAGCATTCTTAATTGAGTTGTGCCACTAAATTAAGGGTCTTGGTTTGATAGTAGAAGAGACTTGTCTTCTTTCACTATATCTAAATTTGAATTTTTATGGATATGTCTATCATCTCTATGATATTTTATTTATTTATTAAATTTATAAAGTATTCAATAAACTATAGAATTAATAGGTCTGAAAACCTATATATATATATAAAACCCAGGGCATCCTCAAATACATGAGTGGTTGAACGGTCACAATGTAGAAATCTAGACAAAAAAAAATATATATACTCAAGATCCATTTTGAACAGAAATATTAATAAAAAAAGGAGGTGCAATTTTCTAGATTTGCTGCCGTTACGGATATAATCATCTCGAAGGTCACTTAAGAAAATAACATGCCAATAGGTTCCGTGTGATGGCCAAAATGATAGAAACAATTGGACCCAGAATTCAAGTTCAATAATACAACCTACCAGCTTCGCCCCCGTTTTCATATTATTAAATACGCAGATTTCTTTATTTTATATGTGTATTAATCCAACCACAGAGGTGGGTGTGCTAAATTACAAAAACATGTCGAATCTAACGGTGAGTTTATTTCTATAAGAAGTTACAATAAAAATAATCTAAAATTGGAGCTGTAGAATCCGAAAGCGATTTGGTGATCTGTATCACTCAACATTAGGCTAAACTGCTGCGGAAATTAGCTTGGGCCCTGAGTTTCAGGGCGGTGGAGTTTGATTCAGGAGCTCAAGTTAAAGCTTGCAAGCATCATAATATGGATCCTCACGATGACTTTTTGGCATCATAATAATACCTTTTTATTATTATTTTAACCATAACTCCATTACCATTTTTTTTATTATCATTTTAACTGTAACTTTGTCATTCATGTTAGTCTCATCATCGGAACTCCACTATTATCATTATCGTAACAATAATTATCTTCATTAATTATTATCAGTATTATTTTTATTTTTATTATTACTATTAATATTTTTTATTAAAATTTACCATTGTAAAAACTATTATTTTATTATTTTTACTATATTACAACAATTATACCATCATTAATTTATCACAATCACTACAATAGATATTATCACCATGACTATCACTAATTAATACCACAACAATTATAATCACTACTTTTATTACTAATATCACAACTTTTTCTTATATTATTATAATTATAAAAAAAAATTAACAATGAAAAATAATTTATTTTACCAGAAGCTATTTTCCTTAACACATAAAAACTAATGGAAAATAATTCATGAAAAAAAATATATTTTTAAAAAAATGTTTTTATTAAAAAATGTTTTTCAATAAAAATATCGTGTAAAACAAGCAGAACCAATTAGGTTATGCTTTGCTTTGTTTAACATAAAATGTGTTTTTGTAAAATCTCTCTCTTTTTTTTATATATGGCTAATCTAGGAAAAAAATTTATCAATATAAAATAGTTTTTTATCAAACCAAAAATAAGAAGAAATAACTTACAATTCTCAAGAATTGAAAATATTTATAAGACTAACTTTTTCATCATGAGTCAATTACAAATCAATTCTTGTCTTTTCTAACAGACAATTACAGTAATATTTATAAGTCCTTTCTCTAAAAATTCTCTAAAATATTTGAATTTTAAAAATATTTCATTAAACCTAAAACAGCTCCTCGATCTTAAATATTTGAGTTTCAAAAGCATTTCCTAAAAAAAAAAAGGGCTAAAAAGACTCTCTCTTTTGTAAGGGGATTTGAAAAGTCTAGCCTAAGGTATTGGAGGGTGCATGATAGACAATGAAAAAGGGAGGATTTTGCACATCGTATGCCAGCTTTTATTGTGATGAAGATAGCAGCCACGGTCACGCCCAAATGTGGGGCTGCTCCAGACTATGTGGCCTGGAAACATACATCCAATGGCGATTTGCTTTCGCCAATAACTCCTCATTACAATATTTGTAACGGTGGTACTTAATGTCATAAAGGATTTAAACTTGGTTAGAGAAAATAGTCTAACACTAAGATGGAGATGCATTCGAACCACAAGAACCTTAATAAATTAATAGTTTCGTAGAGTCTGAACTGTGATAAATCCTTCCGAAGTTATGTGGTCAAATTCTTTTCTTTATAGGTAGCTGTGATTCGATCAGAAGAGAAATCAGGCAGGGGCTTAAGAAATTCAATGAGGTTTGTGGTTTGAGATGGGAAAATAGCGAGGTTTTGGATATATAAAATTCTATTTTCTCACATAAATGTTGTTTGCATTTTCAATTTTTCACAAGGAGGCTGAATTTCAAGCTTTGAAACATGCACGGTGGTAAAGAACTAGAGGTTTTAAAATATGATGTTCTTTATTATTTTTTAATATATCTTTTTAAATAAAAATTTTTTAAATTTAAAATTTATATATATTAATATTACTTTATGCTTAATTTTCATTAAATAAATAAAAAATAAAAAATTTACACTTATAACATCATTAAAGTTTTAATACAATATCAAAAGACTATTTCATCATTAAAGTTTTAATACAATATCAAAAAATCAATTCAACGTAAAAACTTAAATTATTAATGAGATCTTAAAATATAATTTATATTATTCTAGATAATATTTAGATTCGTAGTCTTACAGGATGAGAGAGTTACGGGTTCTTATAGAGCATCAAATAACGACTTTGAAGGATATTATTCAATCATAGATATTATCCGAAGCAAAGTCAGATAAGGAGATTTAGGAGGCGAGCAAAGATAGGATTTTACTGTAAGAAGTTGCAGCTTATTATTAGATAGAATTCTATTCCAAGGTGATGGTAACTGGAAAGCTAATGTATATATGGACAAGATGGCTTCCTCAAAAAACAAAAATCCTATGCTGGTTCAATGAAAAATCGACTACGTATGAAGGAATTTCTAGCCCGAAGAAATCTCATCAATATAGAAGCAGCAAGATGTTCTTCCTGCAACAGATTCCCTAAATCAACATTACAGCTTGTCATCAACTGTCATTCCTACTGGTGTTTTGGTTTAGAGTAGTTTTAATCGCTTTTCTTGAATCTCTTTAAGACTTCTACAATCAATGGCTAAGCTACAGCTCGGGAAAGTTCCAAGTCAAAGTATGGAAGTTCGTTTTCTTTTCAACCTTGTGGACTCTTTCGTTTGCAAGGAATAATATAGTGTTTAATGGAGAGCAGCTGTTGGCCATCTCCTTTTCAATTATTAATGAATAGAATTTCATTTTCATAGAAGGGAGTTTTCCATATACCGGGTATGAATTGAATAGAAGATGAGAAGATATTAGATTGAGGAATAACTTGCTAAGAAACACCGGTTACTATTGCTTTTAGATTTTTACGCGATACGATAAAGATTTTTTTATCAAGCTGGATTTTTTAAAAACTTAAATAGATCAAAATTAAAAAACACAACAATAATATAGTTATATTAGACAATTAAACAATATAATTTACTTTAATTAATAAGTATTAGGGGTGCTAATACCTTTTCTTTACATAACTAATTCCTATGCTGGATCTCTAAGATTAATTAGAGTTTCTAATAACCTAAATATTAGATAGTGACTCTAATTAATTTCCTCTTTCCACTAATAAAGGACAATAATTACTTGTCCAATCTCCCATACCATATACATATAATTTGGATATTCCAAGAGGACAATCACCATAATGCCATACACACGCGACAAAGTTTATTACATATACATTCCTTCATTTAGAAAGAATTGTTCTAAAGTTGATTAGTTATTCATTGTGAAAACCAAACTTAGAGGACGTATCCTAGTTATTTAGGATGATAATGATAAAGTAACTATGAGAAACAATGTATTTCAACTTGATGAGTTAGTTGATCCATATTAAGTTGATTCATCTACTGACTTAGAAGAAAATTTAATTTTTTATGTCGTTGAGAATATTCTTGTTGATTTCGATGATGAGAAGTTAAATGATATTTTAAGAACCACTAGACATATAGAAATCAATGAAGATGATGAGATTGATAAGCTTCAATTCAATAACGAAGATTATAATGGAAAAGAGAAGAAAAAGAAGAAGAAGAAGACTGAAGATTATAATGGAAAACAGAAGAAAAAGAAGAAGAAGAAGACAATTCTGATTAAAAAGTTTTTGAAGTGATTTTATATGTAAAACGTCAACCTGTAATGAAATTGACATTAATGTACATTTTTCATATGCCGTTGCTTTACAATGAGGCATTGTTAACACAATTGAAGCATTTATTGTTGTGATTTTATTATTATGCTATTAAACAAAATTGATGTTATTGTCTTGTGATTTTACTCTATTTGTAGGTTAAATAGATAAAGAATCCAAAAATATTAGGGAAAATAAATTATTTTATACTGATGAAAATATCGATGTAATGTCAAATACCAATGAAATTAATGATGGACTAAGTTTCTCGAAGAGTTGGAAAAAATTATAGGGCTTTGTCTCTATTTTATATTGATGAAATTACCAACGGACTATGTCCATTAAAGACTTCTAGAGAGTTCAAAAAATATTACATGATTTTGCCATTGAAAATTCAAATTACTAATGGCATTAAAGATGGAATGAAATGTCATTGGAAAATATTTGGGGGGGAGGGGGTTTCTAAAACAATCTTAGTGTTAATTGCTAAAAGAATTACCAATGAAATGTAAAAATAAAATATTTAACTTTCTATCAGTAATTCTATCAGTAATAAATGATGTGTTATTTTTACTAACAAAAAGTTTTATAGGTTAAATTAGACTTAAATATACAAAAGAATCCCTAAATTTTCCACAAAACAAACATTCTCTCTCCTCTCTTTCTCTTGTACAAAATGGTCAACATTCTCTCTTCTACCGATGATGATAACTCACTCTCTCTCTCACTCTTTCTCTCCCCTATAAAAGATGACACAACACTCTCTTTATCCACCAATTAAGGTTTGTAAAACTCCCTTTTAAGATTATGATTTATATGTTTTTATCAATTTTTCTATTTTTTTAATACATGTTTAATTAATGAAATAATATGTGTATATAGTGAGGATGGTAGAAATTTAGGAATGGTTGATTTGTGAATCATTTATGGGTTCTTAAAAGTGGAAATAAGTCTTGTTTTGGTGATTGTTTTGGAGAATTTTGAGTGATTTTGATGCATGATGATTTTATTCAAAACAAAGGAATGATCTATGCTACTTAATATCTTAGCAAACTTGAATTTGCTTTATTTTTCACAAAGTTGCGAACTTGAATTTACGAACTTGAATTTGCTTTATTTTTCACAAAGTTTGGTACTTGATAATAATTAGTTCTAGATGTTAGATTATTTTTTTTTACACAAAACTCATTTACATAAGAAGCCTTAAAATCTGCAAAATATGGTTTACACACAACAAAAAAGAAGAAGATGTGTAATGGTGAAAAAAACCACTTACCCGATTCTTATTTGTAGACCATATATACATGTAATGGTGAATAAATGCAGGTTTTTTAATTTATAAGTAATGTTTCTACCCTAAATTTTTGTTTCTTTGAAATTGGAGTAAGGAAAACAAAAAGAATAAAATAAAGATCATGACAAAGAGGTTTTTTTTTTTTTAAATTTGTATTTTACTGCTTATACTTTGCTATTTACTTTAAGAAATTAAAAATATATTAAATTTGTTTTTTTTTTTTGGCCTATAAAAGGAAGCATTTGCCAGGTATTTTTTTCCTTTTTGACTCCTTTAATTTCTTGCAAACACTTTTAGGTCCTATTATGTTATCTATATTGGATTGAATATAGTTGTTTTCACTGTTTTAGTTTTATTTGGTTAATAAAGGTCTATGATTAGTTTAGGTTCTTGGAAAGTGCATCTTGAATTTTGTTGTATATTAATATTTTTATTTCTTTCATTGATGAATAAGCTTTTATTGCTCGTCTTCTAAATAGTGGAATATTTTCTTTTAAATATATACTTAAATTAAATATTAGTCATATATAAAACCAACTAGTTTGTAGCATGAGTTATTGATGTGTATTTACAAGTTTTAAAACTTTAGGTAGGTTCTTGTATAAGAAGGTGTTGCTGAAATTCTTTTCAAGTAAGATATAGTGATAATGTTAATATTTTCCTATCAAATTTGTTTAGATGATGAAAAGAAGGTTAGTAGAGACATTTATGGGCAAGAGTGCTACTGGTTCTTCTAGTAGCGCTTATGATGAGTATAAGCCACTAGGTGTTGTCCATGATGAGGCACCTCAGGCATCCTCTCTCAACACAAGCTCATCGAGTGTAAGGATTTCTTACAAAGCGAGAGTCCCTTCTAAGTAGGATGTATACACTAGAAAGTATATTACATACTAGAAGTTCAACTAAAACATATAAGTTTGTTTTTCTTTCTTCCATGATATAAAAATAAACAACAATAAATAAAGTTTGAATAATTAATTTTAATGAAGGAATGAAAATTCAGGTTTATAAATGTTAAGGCCACTCACACCATAATATCAATGATAAATTTGAGTCAGGATTTCAAAATTCCCAAATGGAAGCATATGATTGATGTTTAGTTTAGAAAGTTTAAGGTTAGTATATACATAAATATTTTTTTTTAATAGTTAGTTTGGTTAGTTTTTTAATTTTAATAAAAATAATATTGACATACAAGGAAAAAAACATTTGGGAGGAGGCAGACAACGGCATAACCAAGAGAGTATAAGAGAATCATAAAGTCATTAGGTAAGATTGAATTCAGATTGTCATATTTTAAAAAAATATTAAAATTTTATTTTTTGTTATCTTATTTGATTGTTGTGTGATTTTTGGAACGATGCTTAGAAAAAAGTAAAGAAAGATGCCAAACATAAAGGTGTTCTAGGATAGGAAGGCGTGGCCATGAGGGATTTCAAACCTTTAAATGTCTCCAAAGGTATCTAGGATGCTTATATCCAATATGTGATGTCGAAGCATTTCTTAAAACGGTCATAGTCTAGTTCAAAGAATTGGACCAAAAAGATATCGAAGCATTTCTTAAAACGGTCACGGTCTAGTTCAAAGAATTGGACTAAAGCATTTCTTAAAATGGTCACGGTCTAGTTCAAAGAATTGGACCAAAAAGATTCATGACGATGCACATTAGTAAGTCAATTCCTTTCATTTTGTATGCAAAACAGATGGCGAGATTCTATTTTATATGTTAATTATTTTTTAAATTATTGTATCATATTAAAATGTTAAATGATTAGTACTTAAAAGTGTATTTTTATCAAGGTTTTATAACATCATATTGCACTTAAAGTATCATTAAATTCTCTAACTTTCGCATGTTTTATAATAACAAGTATGATAATATAAGATAACTTTACTTTATGATAAATGCTTATTTTAAATGCAGACATATCTCGCAATTCAAAGGATTGATTGATGTAATTAACTATTAAAGTGAAAAGACAAAGAAATAGCTAAGCTTAGAAAAGAGATGCTAGTTCAGTCCAAACAAGAATACTGTTTAGTCATTGGGTCATATCTGGAATTGTAGAACTTGGATTAGGGTCTGCTTTATATAGATAGAAATCTAAGATATAAGCCTAAAACTTTCATAAGGAGTCCAAGATTTAAAAAGGCCATTTTCAAGTTCAAAGCAATAATAAAGAAGTCAAAATCTATCATATAGCCTAGATACTATTTTGTTGGAAAGTTGAGATAATTTCCTATACAGCCTATATACTATTTTGTTGGAAAGTTGAGACAATTTCCTATAACTGTCATGAAGATAGTATGTTCAAATTTTGATGTTAGCAATGATATTTTGTTTAGATAAGAAGATAAGGATTGTCACCAAGTCAAGAGTTGGTCATCCATTCAACAATTAGTCAACAAATCAATAGTTTCAAATTTTAGTCTATAAAAAAAGGCATCTGTCATGCATTTAGGCATCTTTGTTTTCAGATCAAGATCATTTTCTTGCTCTTTTTCTTTATATTTTTGTAATGCTTAAGTTTTGTTTTCATTAATCTCTTGTTTATGTTTTTTATTTCCTTTCATTTAATTAGTTAACTTATATCTTATTTATGTTCTTATCTTGTTTATTTATATATTTTTTTTTATTATGTTTAGCTAAGTTTATTATGTTAAGGTGAAAAGGTTACACTACTGGTATAAGAATAAGTATAATATAAATTTGATATGGACTTTAATGCCTGTATCCTAAGCAACTTGCAATTGACATGTCTTATTATTTTTATCTTGTTAATTTTTAATACCTTGCTTGTTTAGTGGTTAATCTAGATTTGTGTTGTATAACACTTGGTATAACAAATACTTGACACTTTCATTGCCCAACTCTTTGGTATAACCTACACTTGTGCTATGAAAGGAACTTGATTTGTTGTTAATATAAGTTAGCAACATGAATATAATATCTCTTTTTGTAGGCCAAAATTAAAAACTATTGAGTTGATGACTAATTGATGAGTGGGTGGCTATGATATCTGATTGGAACCTCTTTTGTGTGTGGTTTCTAGTTGAGTAATAAGAAAAGTTTATACTATATTTTTTTGAGATACTATTAATGAAACCTCTAACCTTGACATTTATTTTTATCATTGTTTAATTCTTACATTAATCTTAAGTTTACACTATACTTATTCTTACACTATTAGTATAACCTTTTCACCTTGACATAATAAATTTAGCTAAATATAATAAAAGAAAGAAAAATAAATAAACAAAATAAGAAAATAAATAAGATAAAAGTTAACTAAGTAAAGGAAAGGAAATGAAAGACATAAACTTGATATTAATAAAAACAAAACCTAAACATT
>NW_011500227.1:142594-143144 GCF_000495115.2 Populus euphratica
ATCTCGGATTTAGGTCTAATTTATATGGATTGAAAGGTAAGACATAGGCCTACAACTTTTATATAGAGCCTAAAATTTAAAAATATCATTTTCAAGTCCAAATTGTAGCAACAACAAAGAAGTCTGAATTTATCTTACAGCCTGCGCACTGTGCAGTGTTTGGCCTATATTTGGAGTTGTAGAAGTCCAAATGACCTCCATCATTTTTACCTGAAAAGCTGAGATAATTACCTACAACTTTCATATTTCAATTACTTTTAATTCTAACGTTATCAATGATATTTTAGGTAGACAAGAGAAGATAAGTATTGTCACTAAGTTAAGAGTTGGTCACTCACTCATCAATTAGTCATCAAATCAATAGTTCCTAATTTGAGCCTATAAAAGGAGGCATTTGCCATGAATTTAGGCATCTTGGTTTCTAGATCAAGATCATGCTTTTTTACCTGAGAAGCTGAGATAATTACCTACAACTTGGATATTTCAATTACTTCTAATTCTAACGTTATCAATGATATTTTGGGCAGACAAGAGAAGATAAGTATTGTCA
>NW_011500227.1:144369-173744 GCF_000495115.2 Populus euphratica
AGCGTCGTCCATCACCCAAATACAGGCATTAACTCGAGGGCGGGGAGTATTAAACTAGAGGAATCACAGAGGCTTTAAAAGTCCATAAATAAATTCATATAGGCCCTTTCGTTTTACATTAATTAACCGAACAAAAAAGGGTAAGTTTCAACATCAAATTTGCTACTTTATTTTAATTTTAATTTTAATTTTTAAACAAATTTGCTACTTTATTTTAATTTTAAGTTTTTATTTTTAATTTTTTTTAATAATTACATATAATACCAATAAAATATTTATTATTTTTAATTGTTTTTTTAAAAAGCAATTAAATATAATACCAACAGAATATGAAATACCAATGAAATTACTGACTAATGAAGTCTCTTATAGAATTCTAGAGAGTTGAAAAAAATTACAGGATTTGCTATTGTTAGATGTAATTCTCCAATAGATTATTTTTGTTGGTAACATACATGTAAATGTAATTTTCTTATGAATTAATCTTTTTGGTAATATTTCATAATCACTAATTATTTAATAGCAGAATGATTGATGGAATATATATCACCAATGATATGTTTTTCAAAGATAATTTTGTATTCATGATTCTATTGGTAATTGTACTTATGACAAAATTAAGCTTTAAAACAATGATGAAATATTACGTTAGTGTTTTGCTTAGCGTGAAAAGAGGATTTTTTTTCACTTACAAAAAAGTTAATGGCGAGCTCTTGTGCATAAAAACATTCATCAACCTTTAAGGTATTGTTCAAGCTAATATCACCAAGGGTAATCACCTCCGAACAAATTTTTTTAAAAAGAATTTGTCTATTATTATTTTTTAAGTTAACATAATTAACAATCCTAACTAGTGTGGTGTTAATACTAGTGTAAAAAAATACATATGCACTGTGAAGATAATACTTTTCACTTATAAAAAAAATGGATAGTAAACACTTGTATATGAGATATTCATCAACCTTTAAGGTAATAACATTGGAAAAGTCTTAATGAAAATGACTTCCGGAAGCTTCTCACCTTAACAATATGCTTAATATTATTGACATTAGGATGAACTTAGTGTCTCACTCATTATTGAGAAAAAATGCTATTAAGATGATATTTGAGAATGATAAATTTATACTATCTAGAAAGGATATCTTAGGGATGATATATTTAAAATGAATGTAATAACCATTATAATAAAGGTTAAGGTGAATAATAAGAATAATAACTCTTCTTTATATGCTTGAGTCTTGTGATATGTGGTATGACATATTAAGGCATGTGCATTATAATACTATATAATGGTCAATTAGTCTTTAACTATTACGAAGTATTGTTTTTAAGAAAAAATTATAAGTGTGAGATTTATGTAGAATCAGAATTAACAAAACCTTCAATTAAAGTAGGGAGCCTATTGATTTAATTCATGATTTAAAGTTTGTGCAAACTAAATATGAGAAAAAAAATACCATGTTACTTTTATAAATTATTACATAAGGTATTGTTATATATATTTGCTTAAAAAAAAAGTATGAGGTTCTTGAAATGTTTAAATATTATAAGAATGAAGTTGAAAATCAACTTATTAAAAAAAAATGATAAGAAGTGTTGAGAATAGAAAGCATCTTTTGGTGAAATTTATTCCTAAAATAGTATTATTTATAACATTATTACTCCTTATTCACTTTAACAAAACAACATTGAAAAATGTAAAGACTTAACACTATGTGATAATTTAAAAGTACATGAATTTGTGGCCATTTAATTTGTAATTTATAACCCCTTTTTTAAACATATTTTTAAAAAATTCAAAAAGTACAAAGATTGTAAAAAAATGCATTTGAGACTCAATTTGGCTAATTTATTGTCATTTTGTAATTTTCAACCTTTTTACTTGTTGTTTTATATTGATAAATTTTTTTATAATAAAAAAATAAAAAATGAAAAGAAGATTGAAGAAAAATATATCAAAAATGAAAAAATGAAAAGAAGATTGAAGAAAAATAAGCAAAAAAATGAGGGGTGAAACACTAATTATACAATGAGAGATGGACCAAAGTAAACATAAAGTTTTGACCCTCTGTTTATGTAACTAAAGGATTAAGGGATAGGGATAAAATTAAAGAGTATAAAATTGGATAATATGAGAAGAAGAAAAATAGAGGGGAATATAAATAGAGATAGAGTTACACACGAGCAAAAAAAGGGGAAGAAAAAAATGGAGTAAAAGAAAAAAAAAATTAAGGAAGAGAAATATTTTGAATAGAAGAAAAAAAAAAAGAGATGAATAAAGAGGAGAAAAGAAGAAGAAGAAGAGAGACCCCGATCTTGAAAAGGAAATAGAAAAATAAAATAAAAAAAAGAGTAAAAAAAGACGAAAGAACAAAATATGACAACCCTCTCTTATCTTGAAACCATGCTTACTGCCACTGCCTTCGTAATGGCAGAACAAAAATCATCCACTAATCGCCAGCTGCCATAACAACCTTTATCAATGCTAACAGCAGCAACCACCACCTCTTCCGAACCGGAGCCACTAACTCTAACAACCACTTGACCCTATTCACAGCAGCACATACGACCTCTTCCAGGTGACCAATAGCCCTTCAAATAGCAAATAGCATCAACCATCAACCATCAACATTCCGATCAAGCAAGGAGAGACAGAAAGAAAAGCCAAAACTTTAGGCAACCTGAACTCCTCCCACAACTTACGGTGAAGCTTATCACTGGCATAGGAAGGAGGAAGGATTTGTGCATCCAACCAAGTTTTCCACGCACAACCACAAAACAGTGGTACATGTAACCACACGTGATAATCCAGCGATGTTGGCAGTGTGTGAGCCACACACCCCGACATTGTCATCCACAATTCTAATTGCTCTAATCGAATCCAGCTGCTCATGGAGATCGTTTTTGTATACTAAGCGTTGTGAGAAATTGTCAACACTTTAAAATATTTGGTAATTTCTTTTATGGTTTTTAATTAATTATTAATTTATTTTTCATGGTTATGTTAAAATATTTGCAATGTTGGGGTGCAGCATTGTATGAAAACCTTAAGATATATGAAGTTGCCGGAGTGTTTATTTTTTAAGTTAGAATTAGATTGTAATTAGTATTCTGAGATGCGACTAAGAGGATTGGATTCCAACATATTTATCTGAAGCATAATAATTTGATCTTGATGTGAAATTTTTAAGTATTTTAACGTTGTTTTTTAATTGTTATATTGTTTTTTGATTTGTTATGTTGTGATGTTGTTTTTGAATTGATGTATTAATATTACTTTTGATTTGATATGTTATTTGGTAATGTTGTTTTGATTTGTAGTGTTGCATGTTCATGGTTTGAATACTCAAATTCATTATTTATCAATTAATTTGGTATTTATAAATTCACCAAGTATAAATAAATAATTGTTGGGCATTATCCTAATCAAATAACCTTCAGTTTGGTTTTGGTCATATTTGTTTTCCCTTTCTTTCTCTTCCTCTTCAATTTCCATGCCAAATCCTCTAATTTTTTAAAACAAAATTCAATTTTTTTACTTTAAATTTGCTTTTTATTTTTTATTTGAAATAATTTATAAAATTAGAATTGTTTTTTTAATTTAATCCTTCATAAAATTTTTAATTTATCATATTTGATCTTCATTCTTTTGATTGTCATTTATTTTTTATCATTTTCTTGATTTCTTTTATTTTTTCAATTTCATTCCTTATTCTTTTATTTTATTTAATATTTATATCAAATTTAGTTCTTATTCTTTTGATTGCTATTTTTTTGTTTTATCTTTTTATTATTTATTTATTTTTCTATTTTATCAATCATTATTTTATTTCATTTATTTTTATATCAAATTTGATCCTTATTCTTTTGATTTCTATTTTTTTACGATTGATAATTTTGCTTTATGATTATTTTAGTCTTGCCTTGTATAGGTTAACTTGATTTTATGACCTAGATAATAGGTTTTAATGAATAGCCTGGTTTGATTTTGATCTTTTTTAAAATAAAATATTCAATTTCATCATTTAATATTATATTATTAGAACTTTAACTTCGTGAGTTTTTCTCTTCTTTTCTTTTTTCATGGTGTTATTCAAATCTCATATCCCGAGTCTCGAGTTAGTTAAGTTAACTTAGATTGACTTGAGTTTTTTATATTTTTTTTTTATATTTTTTTCTTCAATTTCTCTTTCTTAACACTTTTTTGCTTGAGATTGACCTCTATTATTTTATTTTAAAAATTTACATGGTGTTTGTTATAATACTAAAGATCTTGCACAATTTAACTGTGTAACCACTTTATTTAATAAAATACCTTTGGCTTAAATAGCCATTAGAACTTGGAATCAGGAAAAAACAACCCATATCTTCTTATACAAAGATTGTGGTAATAGAAAAATAGAAACTAATGACTAAGTCATCATCAACTCTAACAAACTAACTTGCTGACTCTTAAAAGATAGGAGTTTATTCTAAAACAAAGACACTAGGTTTCTGACATATCTTCCCTTAAACTACTCTTGCTGAAAAACAAGTCAGTTTATGTTCTTTATGCTCTGCACTCCTACCAAGTCACGTAGCTTAAGAAATGATTCCAACTTTAAAGGTTTTGTCATGATGTTTGTTACTTCTTCACTAGTCCCACAATGAATTAATTTCATAGCACCTTCCCTTACCAAATCACGTAGAAAATGAAATTTCACATCTATATGTTTGGTTTTTCCATGGACAATTGGATTTTTGGATAACTTGATAGTGGAAATGTTATCATAAAAAAATCTTAACACACTTGCAAGAAGAGAAATTAAGACTCTTGAACACTCTTTTCATCCAAATACTATGACAAGCACATGCAGCAGCAACTACATACTCTACTTTAGTGGTGGAGAGAGTCACCTCTGGTTGTTTTCTTAAGCTTCATGTAACTGCACCTCCACTTAGAAAAAAAAACATAACTAGAAGTGCCTTTTCTATCTTCTACATCGCTGGCATAGTCACTATCGGTGTATACTTTAATATCATCTTCAGAATTCTCTTCACTTATTTATAAAAGACTCCTAAGTTTGCAGTTTCCTTTACATACCAGAGAACCCTTTTTGTTGCTGCCATATCAGGTGTTTTCGGATCAGTCATGAATTTCCTTAGCAAGCAGACAACAAACGCAATATAGGGTCTAGTAACTAACAGATACATTAAGCTACCAATTATTTGCTTCAATAAGCTTGAATTCTCGCAGGCTTTTTGACACGACTAAAAGATTGATGTCTTCTCCCAAGTGCAGGAGTGTCGAAGTAATAAATAACCCGGCAAGACCGGGGTCGAACCACAGGGAGGTGAATTGTACAAATTATAAACGACAATAATACAACAACAATAATAATAAGTTAAGGAGTTATTGATACTTCAAGTGCAAAATGATGATATAAAACCATGATAAAAATGCACTTTTAAGTACTAATCACTTTTCCACCATCTTTTATTAATTTTGTGCTTGGCATGATATAATTTTTCACTAGATTACAGCCTCCCAATCCAAATCTTTCTAAAATTCCTTAGCATACTTCATTTGACATAAATGTATTCCTTCACAACTCTGCTAAACTTGTACTCCTAAGAAATGCTTCATTTTTCCCAAATCATTCATGTAAAATTCTAGCTTCATTGACTTCTTGAATTTCTCAAATAGCTCCACATCATTTCTTGTGTAAATTAAATCATCCATATAAAGGCTAATAATTAAGCATTTACCTCCATCTTCATGTTTAAGGAACAATGTGTGTTCATGAGTGCATTTCTCAAAGCCTTCCTTCATGATGAATCCTTCAATTCTACTATACTAGGCTCTTGGAGTCTGTTTCAAGCCGTAGATAGCCTTTTTAATTCTTAAGACTTTATGCTCTTCTTTTTTGCGAACATAGCCTTATGGTTGTTCCATGTAAACTACCTCTTTTTATTCCCATGAAAAAATGCACTCTTAATGTCTAGCTGGAAAACAATCCGTCCTTTTTGCATTGCTAGAGCCAAGATTAGTCTTATAGTTGCTAATGAGCCATAAGTGCAAAACCTTTGCTGTAGTTGATTCCATATCTCTAAGCATAACCTTTTACTATCAAACATGCTTTGCATTTATCTACCTCTTCCTTTCATTCAACTTTGTTTGAAAAATTCATTTTACACCAATTCTCTTTATTCCTTTTGGTGAAATTACAAGTTCCATGTCTTGTTCTTTTATATAGCTTCCATTTCCAAATCCATGGATTTCCTATATTTCTTCTATTTTAATGCTTCATTAAAGCATATTGGATCATCATATACCATAAAGCACATTGATTTGTCAGGAAAACCAGCTCCATGAACATAATCATCCATTCATCTAGGTGTTTGTTTAACTCTTCCTTTTTGTATAGAAGAATTATTTTCCCTTAGTGTATCAAAATCATTTCATGGTGCGGCGAGATCATTCTCTTTTAGTGTCACAAACATTCTCCTTTAGTGTAGTATCATCATCTCCATCTTTTAGTATTTCAACATTCTCCCCTGATGCAGTAACATCATTTCCACATTTCAGTTCATTATCCTTTTCAAATCTTTCTGTACCCAAATCATCTCTTTTACTAATTTTTCATCATAGTCTCTGATTTCTCCATCATAATTTGTATCTTTCAAAGCAAATACATCACACCTCACATCGTCATCATTCCTCCTTCAATTCTAGCCATCATTCTCATCAAACTATACATCTTTACTAACAATCACCTTTTTGGTCTTAGGATTATAAAGCCGATAGGCTTTAGATTCTTCACTAACACCTATAAATATATATTTATGACTCTTCTCATCTAACTTTGTCCTCCCTTTGGTAGAAATATGCACATTGGTAATACAACCGAAAATTCTGAAGTACTCAATATTGGGTTTGTTTCCACTCCAACACTCTTCAAGAGTCTTTTCTTTTACAGCCACAGTTAGACTCCTATTTAACACATACAATCCCCTTCGAACTACTTCTGGCTAAAATAGTTTAGGCTTTTCCTTCTCTGAAAGCAGGCATTAAACCATGTTTAATATAGTTTAATTTTTATATTCTGCCACTCTATTTTTTTAAGGAGTGTAGGTAGTAGTAAGTTGCCTATTAATGCCATGATTAATGTAAAACACATTGAATTATTTGGAAGTAAACTCAATTTCCTTATCTGTCCTCAAACAAAATATATATCACACTCTGATTCTTTTTTCACAAGGCTTTTAAATACTTTAAACATGGAAAAAGTTTCACTCTTCTCAGCTAAAAAATAAATCCAAGTCTTTATACTAAAATCATCTATAAAGCACAATAAGTACCTTTTAAGACTACTTGAAGTTATAGTAATTAGACCACATAAATCTGCATGCACTAGTTGAAATCTTTTTTAAGCTCCTAACTGACTCTTCTTAAGAATGATTGCTCGATGTTGTTTCTCACAATAACACATTGTGCTTGCTGTGTTTGTGACTTTGAGTTAAGGAAGTCCTTTCACAAGTTCCTTGCTTTCCAAAGTTTTGAGATTTTTGTTGTTCACATGGGCATAACGACAATGCCATAGGTCTAATAAGTCATCCTCACTTGCTATTAGACAATTTAAAGGCTGAGTAATCATAGTGGCTAGTAAAACAAACATCATATTTGCTTCCATAAGAGTTTGTATAATAAGGCCTCTCGTAGGATGATATATTATACAAGCCTTATCCTTCATAACAATAGCAAGTCTTCTCTCTTCTGTCCAAAGCTTAATAAGCTATTCTTAAGTTTAGGAATGAACAAAACATCTTTTACTACTTGAGTTAGTCCTTCAGTCACAAGCTTAACACTCCCTTCTCCCATCAATATTATTTTTACTCCATTTCCTAGCTTGACTGAATGTTTGAACTGCGCATCCATTTCTATGAACCAGTCTTTATTTCCTGACATGTGGTTAGAACATCCTAAGTCTAGAAACCAAACCTCTTCTTTGCCTGTTTTCTTATCCTGAACGTAAGCCATTAGTAGAAGTTCTTCCTCTTCATCCAACTCGGTATAATTTGCACCCTTTTCCTAACTAGGACACTCATTTTGAAAATGTCTTAATTTGTGACATTTATAGCATTCCACACTAGTTTTGTTAAAGCTTTGCCTTCTTGCACCACGTCCACCTCTCTAAGCTCCTCGTCCCTTTTCTCTTCCTGCGTCTTCATGAGTAACTTTAAGGACTTATTCTTCTTCTCCTGACTCTTCATCCTTTTCTCATGCACCAGAAGAATGCTCTAAAGTTTGTCTATAGTCTTTGTAGTCATGTTGTTTGATTTTTCAATTGAACAGACCACATAGTTGAATTTAGAAATCATTAATCGAAGAATCTTTTCTGTGATCACTGTTTCATTTAGATTTTCACCATGAGCTTTTTTTTTATTGGCTATGGATAAAACTCAAGTGAAGTAAGTATTCATAAATTCTCCTTCCTTTATATGAAGAATTTTAAAATGATAATGTGATGATTGTAACCATGCTCTTTTAATCCTTGTGGAGCCTTGAAATTTTTGTTTCATGGAGTTCTAGATTGCTTTAGAAGAGCTTCTGTCAAGAATGGTTTCAAGCACATCTCGTTCAATTGCTTGATATAAAAGATTCTTTGCCTTCAAATCTTTTAACTTGTTTTCTTCATACTCCTTTCTTTGAACATCTGTGAGTGGACAGCTTTCTGTTACTACTGAGGAGAAAGACCGAGCTTCTCCTACAATCTCCACCATGATGCAACGATCTATAACATTCCAATATTCCTTGAAACGAAGAAGATTCTCCATCAATTCAGCTCAATGATCATAATGTTTCACAAACTTAAGCACATAGTTCCTTCTGTCATTTTAAAGAAACACTCAAATTTTTTTTTTCACTCTTGTACTCACAGTCAGGCCTTGTTAAAAGGCTCTGATACCAATTATTATAATACCAAAGATCTAACACAATTTAACTATGTAGTCACTTTATTTAATAGAATGCCTTTGGTTTAAATAGCCATTACAACTTAGAATCATGGAAAAACAAACCACATCTTCTTATATGAAGATTGTGGAAACAAAAAAAAAAAAATGAAAAACAAAAACTAATGACTAAGTCATTATCAGCTCTAACAAATTAACTTGTTGGCTCCTGAAAAGTTTATTCTAAAACAAAGACACTAGGTTTCTAATAGTCTTTTCCTAACCTCAGAACTGACCTATAAATTTAATATGATGACTTAAGTCAAGTTTTTTATTTTTATTTTTTAAAATTAATTTTGTCTCAATTTTTTCTTTTGTGTTTGATTTGTTGGTAATTAAGCTTTTAATATTTTTTTATTAGTCATTGCTATTTAAATTTTTTTTTGGTCGTTGGATTTTTTCATAACTATATTATTAAATTAATCAAGTTTTTTAAATTTATTTAGATTAATAACCTTAATTTCAATTTTATATTAATTTTTAAAAATTTATATCATCATTTTTTTTTATATTGTAAAAAACTTAAACTAGCTTATAGCGTAGCGCAGCCAACCTGGATGGTGGCAAGAGTAACGCGGATTTCATCAACGCAACAAAATCATTAACAAATTGATGATATCAGTATATATTCTTACTGCGCGCAATGCTTCAAAACAAATGTTATTCAAAAACTTCTAAATACAGTGGACAGGTTACGGCCAACGTTTTGTTTTCTGTTCTTCTTTGTTGAAACTCTCAGCAAGTTTATAACATGAATAATGCAAGAATTATTTTCAGCTGTTTAATAAGTGCATGCAGTTTATAACAGTAATATTTCTCGACGCTATTTTCCTATTGTGTTTTTTATATAAGCACAAAGTTTATGCCACCAAATGACAGAACTAATCAAAGACAAATACAACTGAGGAACACAAATAACCAAGCAAGACAACTGAAACTTTAAGATCACCCTGCAACAAAGATACGACTCTTGAAATAAGTTTATCACAAATGACTAAAGTTGTCCTTTCCATAACATTAACCTTAAGTCCAAGGCCCTCCTTTCCATAACATTAACCTTAAGTCCAAGGCCCCATCTTCTGCCAAAAAACTCAGAACATCCAGTACTAGAAGCATTAAAATAAACACTGTTCATATGTTCTCTTAATATCACAACAACCGAAAATATGTATATATGGAAGGAGTAGTGTAAAAAAAGCAGAGCATGTGCATTCTTGTCTTTGAAATATAACCCTTTTTCCTAGTGTTAATGGACATTCTTTGAAGAGGGCGATCCGCAAAGAAAAATATCAAAATAATGCTTAGTATAGTGTAGTAGTAGTTTCGAGTCCAAAGGTATCTATAGAGGGTGTAGCAAAAATATGTGCACATTTAAAGCATCTTTTCGTCCTTTGCTTGGGTCTTTCCAAGGAGATTTCAGTCAGGCATGATCTCAGTTTGTCTCTAAGCACAGATAAACAGCGCAAGCAAGACTCATGGACCCACTCAGTGAATACGAAACGATTGTCCGCCTTGACTGCAAAGAAAAAAAAAATTTGAGCCCTCTATACAGTAGACTGTTGAGAACCAAATCACAAAAACCAAAGGGGTAGCTACACTACGACAACCAAGTAGAGTACCCACCAATCTATCTACCAGACAACTTCTCTAAGCAATCAGCTAAGCCTTTCCTCTGTCCCTCTTGCATATCCCATCTCCTCTCATTTTCTATGCCTTTTTAACACTTGTTCTATAATCCTGTATACTCTTCAAACTTGGAAGGGTCACTCTCCAGAGATATTGTCCAATATATGGAGCAAGCTCGGTATTGGATGTTGACTAAGCGTAAGCATAGTTTGAATTCTAATTTCCAGGCTTCAACTAATCCTTCATTTGATGATTCTTGGGAAGAACAAGCTTTCGCTGAAGATGCAGCTGGGCCTCTTGGAGGGTGTATATGGCCTCCAAGATCTTACTCTTGTAGCTTTTGTAGAAGAGAATTTAGGTCTGCTCAAGCTCTAGGAGGTCATATGAATGTCCACAGGAGGGATAGAGCTAGACTAAAGCAACCTCCAAGTCCTCACAATGAAGTCCTTCAACAGGAGCATCAAAGTCCTCACAGCCACCTTCAAAATCCCTATAAATCTTTTGGTTTTCAACACCCATCTCAGCTTTGTAATCTGGTTTATAGCCCTAACCCTAATTCTGATCCTGGTCCGATTGCATCCCCACCTTCTTCTTCTAGGGTTTCAACTACACCTACTCACGAGAATTGCCGAATAAAGGGTTTTTTCCCTACTTTTTCATCTTTTATTGTTGAAGAACAACAAAAGAGATCCCCTAGATCTTCTCCTCCACCATGGACTAAGTTAGCTACAGAAAGATGTTATCATAACTCTGATCTGAGCACTGAAGGAGGGCAGAATTCATGGAAAGTAGAATCAGGTTGTAGAGAAAAAGTAAACCGTATCAAAACAGATTTGTCTGTCAGCTTGAATTTGGTAGTTCGACGTACTCGCCCAAGCATAACGGACAGTGAGGAGGATCCTTCGAGCTGCAAGAAGCGGAGGATCGATAAATCATCATTACCTTTCTCTCTAAAGTCTAATTCGGTCGACAAGTCTGAGGTGCTTGAAATTAGCCCTTGCACTGCAGAAGAATTGGATCTTGAACTCAGGCTTGGTGACCGGCCTAAGGTAAAGTAGTTGCTGAATCCCGAGTGTTATTGGATATATTACAGGCCGTCTTGCCCCTTCTTTATTATGTTGCTTGATTTCCTCTTTGCTTTTTGGTTTTCTTTTTTCCTATCTTTAATCTTGAGATCATGACCTCTTCTCTTTGATCTTTGATCTTTGATCACTTTGGCTATATCTAAATCCTTTATGATTTCGCAGGGTGCATGTAACAATAACACTATTAAGAAAAAAAAATGACAGAAAAACATTAAGAGTTCATCTATCTCGCACAATATCTTTTTTATAATATAGACTAATATTGTTGATTCCTTCGACCATAGTTATTAATGGATTACGATAATCTCTATGACTGCACAGTTCAATTCATTGTTGTTTTGCACTCTTATTGTCTCATTTACTAACGATATTGATATCTTCGTGCATTTATTTTGAAATATTCATGTCCTCAAAGAAATAGTACAGTTCGTTTATATGCACAATCGTAGTCAATCTCCCCGCTATCTTCAATGAAGAAATTTTGGTTACTACTCTTAAGTTTAAGACAAGCTGTAGAAGTTTTAGCATGGGCATCTGGGATGTGTTTGTCTAGAACTTTTAAGTTAAGATGGAATTAATTATAATTAACCGTTTCTTTTTCTGAGAGGGAGGGATCAATAATGGTAGTTTTGGAGCTTTGGGGGGTTGAGATTAGTTAGAGCATGAATCCGGTTAAGGTGCGAAAGGTAGTGTGGCTAAAACTGCATGGAAGAACGTGAGCACTTGTTCCCATTCAGCACCTCAGTTCTGACATTCCTATCAGAGAATTAAACTAAGCCACAAAACACACACAGATTGGTTTCCACGGACACATAAGTCAGATACATCACAACATCGATTCCCTTTTTTCTTGTATTTATTATCTTCATCATCAGATTTGTTGCCGTTTCAATATATCTTCTGCCACATAACTCCATTTGCTTGTGTTCTCTTCTATTACTTTTTCTCTCCCTGTCCTCGTGATAATCCCTCCAAAATTTTCTAACTACTACAGGAATCTGCATTTAAGTATTACAAATCATCCATTTAAGTATTTCACATGATAATTTAATATGCCTTTAATTAATCACAAAGAGAATATTATCACGTCATGATTTTTATACATCTTCTCGATAGCATAAGCCATATGCCAAAAGAATTAGAGACTAAATTAAAATAGTGGTACCAAAAATAAGAGAAAAAAGCCACCTGGCTGTAAACCTAGCTAACCCTCGGTTTAATTGTGGTCACATAGGAAAACCATTTACAATAATAGATTGGTGGGTAATTTTCTCCTTTATAGAATAGTAAAAAATACATAGTCTTTGACTTTAAGGACATTTCAGAGGAAACTGAGAGATCAGAGCTAGCTATCATATATAAGGAAATAATTCAAGTCATACATACCCAAAAACTATTTTCCACAAAAGGCTAAGAATGGAAGATTTATAAATGAATTCTACAAACAATTAAAATTGAAAACTTTATAGATTTATAAAGAGGTATGGTTTACTTAGGATTCACGTCTTAAAAATTAATCTTATCAACACCCTCCTCTCTCCTCCTCTCTCTCACACATAAGTTTAAAAGCAGTTTTTTTATTTTTTTTATTTTTTAGAGATAATAACAAGTTAAGTAAATGATGTATTTTTATTAATTCAAGTAAAATGTATTTCACAATTTTATATCCTATTCAAAACAAAAGAATTCAAGTAGCAAATCAAATTAATTTCAATCTACGTAAATAGTTGGAATTACTTCTAGAATAGAATTGGTTCAAACAAGCCGTTAATGACTTGAGATATTTTTTACAAGTGCGTTTTTGTTGCATACGATGCATGTCATAAAACTTGCAGAGAACGGAGGTGTAGAGAGGAAAGTGAGATTGTTTGCCTAGGTCTCAACGAAGTGCTACATCTGTGAAAGAGGGTTTAAATATGATTGGTTGATGTTTGTCTGCATTAAGGTTATGAGTTGGATAGGTTAGGGAGTAGCGAGGTCTGAAGAAGGACAGAGAGAGGGAGGTCTCAATGGAGTCAAGTGGGCAGTGGGTGCAGAGAGTGCACATGGGCATCATATGTCGTTTTTCGGTTTCTTTAAGGAGTTATCATAGGATTAAGAGAGGGAATGAGATGTTATTCTCAACTTGCGTGGGTTTCCTCTGTCAAGGGCATTTTGTCATTCCAAATTATTGTTTTAAAAGAATGATAATTTTGTACAATAATTCCTTAGTAATTGGATTGATTATTTGGAAGTAGCTGTTTATTATTGTTTTGACAACTAAGGGTATATTTGCTTGGGAAGATGTTCCCCTCTCTTAGTCACGAGCTCGCTTCACACTGCCACTGTCATGCAGTAACCTCCATTCAAAATATTGAACACCATTCATCATGGAATCAACCAAGGATTCATGAACATTAATAATTTCAAGTTCCAACTCTATTTTTCTTTTTTCTAAACCTGGGCATTCTCTAGTTATGGATAAACCACACCATAAAGCAAATAAAAAAAATACAAACAGGAGGAAGAGCCCTGTGGGATTTTGAAATAAGTAAGGCTATCCAGGATAGTAGCCTAAAGTTCACTGGGCTTTCAAATAACTGAAAGAAAAGAAGACGTTTCAAATAACTGATAGAGAAACGTCTATAACAAAGTGTATCGAGTGATCAGTTTGGAGAATAATTTCTAGTGGTACTATTTTGGATATTTGATTGCTGAGGAATAGAATTATTTTTTAGGAGAGAATTATAAGTTTGTTTTATAATTTCTCTACCATCCTTTATTGGGTTGTTATTTGGTTGTATATTCTAGATTCAAACTTTACTTGTATAGAAAATGACATCTTTAAGATCTTCTGATGACATCAAATTATGGTGTAATAAGAACTTTTAGGTAGTCTCTTTGTTGTTTGATGTGGTAGATCAGTTTTTTTCCTTTTTTTTTCCTAAGTCTGTTTTTTTCTTTTTTTGTTTCTTTTTTTTTCATATCCTTGTATTTCACTTTAGCTATTAGCTTTATGGCCTTTTCAATATATTATCAATGATTATCAAAAAAAAAAACCAAGTGTATCGAGCGTTTCTTTTTTTTTTCATATCCTTATATTTCACTTTAGCTATTAGCTTTATGGCCTTTTCAATATATTATCAATGATTATCAAAAAAAAAAAAAACCAAGTGTATCGAGGGATACGTCAAAAACCAAAATACTTGATTTCAGTGATGAACTAACCTAAAAACAGAATCTAGTTATATACTAGACCTAAATATACTTGGGTTTAATAGTTGTTTCAGTGATGAACTAACCTAAAAACAAAATGAATCTAGTTATATATTAGACCTAAATATACTTGGGTTTAATAGTTAGTTGAACCCAAGATAACATGGGCTGGGCTAAATGCCAAACTCAACATGCTTCAGTTAACTTGTCAGCTGAACCTAAGGTAATATAAATGTAGCGAGATATCAGACCCAATATATTTGGGTTTAGTTGTTAGTTGAATCCAAGGTAATGTAGGCTTAACGAAATGTTAGACCCAATATACTTGAGTTTAGCCATCATGTGAACCTAAGAGAATATGTCAAGTCTTTGATAAACATCAAAACTAAAAGTGTAATGGGTTGGATGAACCATTATGCTTTTTAATCTAGGTCAGGTTACATCTCATTCTTGAATATCTATAACTAAGGAATCCTATTTATAGAACAATTATATAAATCATTCATACGAGAGGTAATGACCTTCCAACATTTATAGATGTACAAAAGATTTTTTAAAGGAGCTATCACATTTACTATCTTATTAATGATATGTAAGGAATATTTATCTCTAATTAATATCACCAAAAGTAAAAGACTTTTCATTCATTTCTTTCTTTTAAAACACAAAGTTTAGGACTATAAATACTTCCTGAACTATCTAGGTATGGGTTTAGTATTCTTTATTTTCTTAAGAGCTTACATATATTACAGAGTATTAATCATCCTAAAATATAAAAAGCAAACATTACTTGTTCTTAGAATTTAAGGCTTTTTTAAGTTATTTTTTATCTTTTCCATAAAGTTATTGATTTTATCATTGGATGATCTTTAAGTCTCTTTGATTGAGACTATTTTTGCATGTACTTAGGGCTTTACCATTAATTTGGTATTTCCTAAGCTGAGGATAATAAAACTACTTACCTAAATATCTTGATTAACCATTATCCATAAACTAATAACCTATTACATAATTATTTTGGGTTTCAGGACATTATCAGTGGCTCTGTTTATAGAAAATTGTTCAAAAGGTCATAAATAACACTATTGATTATTTGTTTCTCCATATTCATAATCATCAATGGAAGATAATTGGGACACTCTTGGAAAAGGGTGAGTTACTAATCTTTTTGCCACAACAAATACTCCTACACAACCACTCATTCAAGAACTTATAAACTAGGTGCGGCTCATCGCCCAAGCAATATTGACTAATCAACAAATAAGAGCAAATCCACCTCATCAAGTCTTAGTCCCACCTTAATAAGTCCATGTATCTCACCAATCACTTTCCTAGTAACAAGTTCCATATAGTGCTCATTAATGTTTACTTTACTTAGAAGAATGTGGGCAAAATAAGTCTAAGAAAGGTTATTAACCTTAAGGGTCATCAAACCAGTGCAAAGAACATATAGGCCCTCATAACGCTTAGGTACGAAGTGGTTTTTGTAAATGCTGATATGGGCATCCCAAAAAATGATCCATCCATATATCATGCCATCTAATGCCAGAAACTTCATGCTCTTTATGCTTTTTATGCGTAAAAGTGATAAGCAATTGGAAGAAGAATTCACCTAAAAGGATGTTTACACTCTTCAACTAAATCAAAGACTCTCCTTTAAATAAACAGATGTTGAATATCTGCATACCTTAGGAGAATTATGATGGGCTTAGAAATCCCAAGATATATATATATATATATATAAAATGTACGTAACGGTCTAGAGTTAGTTATTCATAACAAGCATATCATGTGCAAGATCCTCCGTACTACTTTTAGAGGTTTAGTGCAAGCATAATACAATAACCTAGAGTCAAGTGCAGTCATGAGTTTTAATGATATTTACACCAAGTTAGTGGTATGCATTAGTACAAGCATTCCAACTAAAAAGAGTTCCATTAGACTATTTGGAATCACTTAAGTTGAGGATAAGTCTATAAGAACATACATGAAGATATTCAACGAGGAAATGCTTAATATTGAAGATTTGATTGAACTTGTAGTTTTAGAAGCCCTCACTAGTGAAGTGAGAGAAAAACACTTGTAGAAGGAGTTGTATGCCCTATTAGATAGAAGGTTACTAAAAATGAAGGAAGCCATAAAGAACCATGTTTGGATAAAAGAGATAAGTATGATATGCCATGATCCTCCCTATTTCTTTAGGGATAAATAGCTAGATAGGTCTCCTAAACAGGGTTGCTCACCTAAAAAGGACAGTTTACCCAAAAGGGACAACAATATTTAGAGGGGTTAGAAGAAACTAATGAGTGAACACTTAAGCTATTTTAAAGTGTGCACCTCTACACTAAACACCACCCTCATCTTAGTCCTTGTGACCATTTAAGACAAGAAGTTCATCCATTATCCTTAACCTATGAAGTCTCTTCCTAACACCTGTATATCCAAGAATTTTTCTTTTTCTTGATCATTTTAAGTTTTTTTTTTTGTTTTTTTCTTTAATTGTAGCCACCAATAGTTGCCTTTTTTCATCTTTTTTGTTTGGTCTTTTATCTAGAATAATATCAAATCTAGTATTTTTACAACTAGGTCTAATTTTTGTTATGGTGTTTCTCCATTCTAGCTATTATTTTCTCTTGTATAAAATTGTTTTTTCAGTTCTTTTTTTGTTTGTCATATTATTTGGTTATTTTATGGGTCTTTATACTACAATTGAAGTTGTAAGCAAATTGCTAAAAATTAGTTTTCATATCTTTTTATCCCTAAAATGAGTATCATGTGAAAAGTCAAGATAGTAGAACTATTGGTGGATTATCATAAAATAGTATCAACTATCCATGCACTTGTAAAATAATGTCTATATTTTAGATATGAATTCTAAATATTTATTCTTTTAAGTAAATTTTTCATTATAGATTTTTTTATATGTAAGCCCATTTCATTTTTTATATTGAGAGAATCTTTTTTCTACCTTTTAGATTGGAGTAGAGAGGGGTTTGCGTTATGCCATGGGCTAGGTCAATTTTTTTCTAACATAATAAAAGAATGTTCAGACGATAACAACCCGGGTTGAAAGGAAATTGAATAAAAATCATAAAGATGAAGGCCTAATAACTTTATGTTAAAAAATAAAACTTAATAAAATTGAAAAAAAGTAAAAACAATGAAAAAGTTGAAAGGAAATTGAATAAAATTCATAAAGATGAAGGCCTAATAACCTTATGTTAAAAAATAAAACTTAAAAAAATTGAAAAAAAGTAAAAACAATGAAAAAAACTCAAGTCAACATGAGTTAAGTTGACTAACCTACAACCTAAGATATGAAATCAAAATGAAAAAAAAAATATTTAAAAAAAAAAACATAGCAAAAGAAAAACCAAAGTTAAATAAAAAAATGTTGACATAGCAAAAAAAAAAACCAAAGTTAAATAAAAAAATGTTGAAAAAAAAACCCAATTTATCTTACTAACCTCCATTCGAGAAAACCCCACATAAAAGGAAAAATAAAAGCAAACAAAATTACAAAACTCATAGGCCAATAATTTAATTCCAAAGAATAAAATTCAAAAACAAATTAATTTTATAAAAAAACATTAAGAAAATACAAGTCAACTCAAGATAACTTGACTAACCTGTTATCCGTGATATGAAATTGGGATAACCCTATAAAAAAAGTGGGAAAAGTAATGAAGCTCAAAGCCTAATAATCCAATGTCAAATGATGGATTTGGAAAAACTTATTTTTTAATAAAGGACCTATAAAAACTCAAACTTAAATCGAGACCAAGTTATCAGCCAAGGATTATCCTATAAAAAGGTAGACATGAAAAAATGATGAATTAAAATTTCTAATCATAGAAAAAATTAAAAACAAAACTTATTGGAATCAAAACAATGAGGATTAAATCTAGATAAAAAAAATGAAAAAAAAATTAACTAAATTGAAATAATTTAAAAAAAAAGAAATAAAAAAAATAATGATCAACATTGGATAAAAAGTAAATGAAATAAAATGTTTAGGGATAAAATTGAAAAAAAAATCAAGAAATGAATAAGAAAATAGCAATCAAAAGAATGAGGGCCAAATTTGAACAAAAAATAAAATGAGATAAATCATGATGGAAAATTTTTTAAAAAAATCAAGAGAAGGATAAAATACAAAAACAAAAAAGACAATACAAAAAATGAGAACCATATTGGATAAAACATTAAATGAAATAAAATGCCTAGGTACAAAACTGGAAAAAAACAAAATTAAAATTCAAAAAACATTAAAAGTAAAAGAAATAATAAAAAAATAAGAGCTAAAATTAATAAAAATGCAAATTGAAGGACACAATTGATTTTTGAAAGCATTGGTCCAAATTTCTAGATTATAAGATAGAATAGACAAAGCAACAGAAAAAATGATTAGTGGAGCTCAAACACATCTATATCATATGCATATGCCATATTAAAATGAAGAGGACAACATGCCACTCCAAAACACCATCGGAGATGGTGATGTTTTGTAATTGAGCCCCGCACGCTCCTTCTGAAGGGCACCATGCTATAACACTTGTCAATAACTTTTTATCAATAATATTTATTTTTTAAAATTATCAAATAACCCATAATTGAACCTAAAAAACATGATGAAAAGACCAAAATGCCCTTGAAACCAGCCTTGGAGTTATTTTATTTTATTTTAATGGCAATTTCTTCACATCATTAATCTAAAAAATTAAAAAGACAAAAATTCACCTTTGTGCATGTTTAATGTTTTTTTTTTAGGGTGTCCATGTAATTTTGCTATGCAAAAATATTGAAAAGACAAAAAATCTCTTAAATGCATTTACACATTTTTTTTTGCTCTTAAGTTAGACAGTCATTTTACCAAGCTAAAATAAATAGGTGTGAACCAATTTATCCTCGATCAATCTTATAATTCCCAATGGATCCATTATAAAGAAATAATTTCACCCAAATTGCAAGCTTTGTTAGTTATTTTTTTAAGACCGGAAAAATGGTTATTATATTGTTCTAATGAACAGTGCAATATGTCTTAGGTCACAATATTTTACCAATGTCTTTAGTTTTTTTTTTAATTGTAATTTATAAGCTTTCTTAATCATTGGCTTTAGATTTAAATATGGGAATCTTTCTCTTTTTTAATTGATTAAAATCACTACAAGAAAAATATCAAATAGAAATAGAAATATGACACGACTAAAAGATTGATGTCTTCTCCCAAGTGTAGGAGTGTCGAAGTAATAAATAACCCGGCAAGACCGAGGTCGAACCACAGGGAGATTAATTGTACAAATTATAGACAACAATTATAAAACAACAATAAAAACAACAGTAATAATAATAATAATAATAATAGTAGTAGTAGTAGTAGTAATAATAATAATAATAATAAAGAAAAAGAAAGAGAAGAAGAAGAAGAAGAAGAAGATGAGAACTTTGAGATGGAATATTAATGTAACGATTAAACAATGATAATAACAAATGTCAAGGTTAGAGGTTCCATTAATGGTATATCAAACAAGTATAGTATAAACTTTTATTATTGAATTGGAAACCACACATAAAGGAGGTTCCAATCAGATTATATATTGTTAACATGATTACATTAGTCATCTTATTCGATTAATGCTAATACTTGTAAATCTCGTCAAGCATTCATGATTATACCTTATGTTAACAACAAATCAAGTTCCTTTTATAGCTCAGGTGTCGGTTATACCATACATTATGGGCTATGAAAGTGCCAAGCATTTGTTGTACCAAGTGTTATACAACATAAATCAAGATTAATCATTTAACAAGCAAAGTATTAAAGAGTGAACAAGATAACAAATATAAAACATGTTAGTATCAAACATTAAAGTCCATATTAAGTTTACATTATACTTATTCTTACACCATTAGTGTAACCTTTTCACCTTGACATAACTAACTTAGCTAGACATAATGAAAGAAAGCAAAATAGATAAACAAAATAAGAACATAAAAGTTAACTAAGTAAAGGAAAGGAAATGAAAGGCATAAACTTAATATTAATGAAAGCAAAGCATAAACATTACAAAAAATACAAAGAGAGAAAGGAAGAGCATGATCTTGATCTGGAAACCAAGATGCCTAAATGCATGGCAAATGCCTCCTTTTATAGGCCAAAATTGGGAACTATTGATTTGATGACTAATTGATAAGTGGGTGGCCAACTTTTGACTTGGTGACAATCCTTATCTTCTCTTGTCTGCCCTAAACGTCATTGATAATGTCAAAATTGGAGCTAGTTGCAAACATGAAAGTTGTAGGCAATTGTCTCTGCTTTCTTGTGTAAAAACTTCAGCTTATTTGGACTTCTAGAACTCCAGATATGGCTAAAATACCGAACAGTGCTCGGTTTGGAAGACAGATTCGGGCTTCTTTGTTGTTGCTACAATTTGGGCTTGATAATGGCCTTTTTAGATCTTTGGCTCCATATGAAAGTTGTAGGCCTATGTCTTACCTTTCCATCCATATAAATTGGACCTAAATCTGAGATTTGTAGCTCCAGATATGACCCAATTACCGAATAGTGTTCCAGTTTAAATTGCACCGACATTTCTTTTCTAAGTTTGGCCATCTCTTTATCCTTTCAATTTTAGTTCTTAAATTCATCAATCAATCCTTTTATTTATGTGATAGGCCTGCATTTAAATTGAACATTTACCATAAATTAAAGGTATTTTATATTATTAGATATATTATTATAAAACATGCTTTAGTTAAGGAGTTATTGATACTTCAAGTGCAAAATGATGATATAAAACCATGATAAAGATGCACTTTTAAGTACTAATCAAAATACTGATAGAAACAATACCGTCGATAAATTACTTGACATTTACTAACAGATCATAACGTTGCTATTTTCCTCATTATTCTTTGACAAAAAATTTCCATTACTTAGATAAATCATGGAATGAAAATAAAATAGAAAAATAACATGTCATTATTACAAATAGAATTGTAAATGAAATATATCCATTACTAATACTTGTCATTGAATCCATGGATAATATTTAAGTTATAACATGATAGATGACCTTCCATCTTTTTGTCTCTCATTTCTCTTATCCTTTCTTTTTATTCTATAGAAAATAGCACACAACACCCATGACCTCTTATCTTGTCACAAATTAAGCTCCTATAATCACAAATCCAGTAATCTCAACACTTAGTCTGTCAATATCTATGTTCAACTTTATTTTTTTTTTTAAGATTTTCCATATAAAGTAAGCAAACCTATCACTTTTTTATTGTAACCCATTTTATGAATATTAGTTTTTTGGTATTTATACGTAGTATATGTAGTTTGTTTATGTATTTACTTGTTTTATAGCTTTTTTCTATAGAAATTTATTGTATAAATGTATGATTTGTACATGTTAGGGTTTGTTTGAAATTTTAAAAATTATATTTGTTTGTCATTTGATGAAAGTTTGTACAAATACTTGTTCAACCTTAAAAAAAAAATTAGAAACAAGACGCATATTGAGGCTTTAATGTACAAGGCTTATATTGTTAAAGAGATCTCAACATTTATCCTATATTATATTAAGCCTCACTTGATAACAAGAATCAATTGCATTCCAAGACATGATGGTAATGGGAAAGTGCTTTCAAATGAGCATTTGTTAATATTTTCCCATCTTAGATGACTTTTACCAAAAATCATAGCAAGGGGAAGATACCTGATAGAAAATAAATCCAAACATGCATATAGTTATGTGTTATTTAACTATGATGAATTAAGACCTTTTATTTAGTAAGTAAAATATTAACATGTTATTTTAAACAATTTTTCACTTATACTCTAACATATGATTGAATCTCAAATTTTTCAAATATAATATGAATAATTCACCGTGGTATAGAACACATATAAGAACTACTTAATAGTTCTTATCTCTCGTAATACTTAATTTCATTATACCTTTCTCTTTAACCACTAATGATTTGTAATCATATAAGCACCACTGCTTGACCGCTTTTTATGATCGGCTTGTTTTAACTCGCAAGTGCACGAGTGTGCGATGTAGCAATTAACTCGGTAAGATCGAGGTCATATCCACAGAGAGCTAGATCTGGAAATTACGCTAGGTAACAAGAAAAAAACTCAACAGAAATTAAATTAATAATAACTTGGTTGAAAATAATTGATGGATTTGTTTTCAAAGATAAAAAAAAAAAATGTAAATAGATTTTAAATGACAAGAAAAAGTAAGTCTTGGTCCAAATCAATTTTAATGGTGATGTATTGGTGATTTCTTCAACATATATAAGATAACTCAACCTAATATCAACGATGGTGATATTAGATCAGAAGATATTACAATGAAATTTAAAAGGATGAAAATTGATTATTGCTTAAGAATGAACAAGTACTTTCATATTAAGTAAGACATTGAATCAAGCAATCTCTATACCAAAACTAAAGTTTGTGCATAAAAATTCAAGATTATAACATTACCTAAATGATTTCTAAAATTTCTTTACAATAATAAATCATTCATGAAGAAAATAAGAAGATAAACATTAAGATTCATTCATATCCTAAAGAACTCACCTCAATCACCATTATCCTTGATTTGGATCCAAGAAAGAGTTTAGCCAACCATGATTATATATAAGAACACTTCAATAAACATGAAAGAACTTGAATCCAACTGAAAAAATAAGTTTTACAAACTAAAGAACCGAAATCTATAAAGAAGAACACAATACAATTTCAGAAAAAATTCGGACACAAATCTGACTCTAACTTTGGACAGCAATTCGACCCTCTTAGAAGCTTTTTTTGGAGAAGTCTATTAGAGACATATTTATAGGCAATTCTGTCACCTTTCCAGATCATTAAAGAACAGCTCATTTGGACACCTGAGTCAAAAGTTATGGGCAAAACACCGAAAGGTGTTCTGAAAAATCAAATCAAGACAGCTTTACAACTACTTTGGTGCACGTTTTTCTTCCTCATTTATGAGGTGTCTCCTTCTTCTTTTTGACCCAAAATAATGTTAAAATATCCCCTCCAGCTTTCCATCCATGTGCTTGCCTTCTTGGATCAATGGATTGCCCAAAATAAATCAATTGTTATTTGTTGTGTGGACATGTAAGATCATGGATTGTGTTTGGGTTGATTTGAAGGTTGATTTGGGGTTGATTTAGGGCTGATTTGGGGCTGATTTTTGGGCTGAATTTGAGCATCAAATAAGTATACAAATGTACTTATTATTTGGGCTAAGATTGACATTGAAACCTTGAGTGTTTAATGGTTGAAGTTTGCACACAACATAAGGCAAGTTTGGGCTTGAAATAAATCATATGATATTCTTTTCTAGAATTGGAATAGAATTGATTTTTGGGACAAATTTGGAGCACTTATTTGAACCAAGATTTGCTTCAATCTTCAACTAAATGTCTCTTCAATTCTTTGTTCTGAATTCCGACGTTGAATTTTGTGAATTAATTCATTTAAGCTCCAAAAACCTATCGAAACATTAAAACAAACTTCATTACTAAAAAACACATCAATTATTATAAAAACAACCAAATAAAAACAATAAATACATATGTAAAATAAGAGACTTAATGACACTTTTGATGCACAATCACACCCCCCAACTTAGATTTTGCTAGTCCTCAAGCAAAACAAAACATAAAACCTTTGAAATAAAAAGAATAATAACAATCATAATTAGGCTCGATTCATCACACTTGAAGGACCTATCATGCAAACATTGGTATCTTTAACTTAGTGTACACAATAGCAAATAAAGAAAAATAAGCATACTCACATTCTCTAAATCAAACATCCATACAAAATTTCCAAATTCAGTCATATTTATCGTGCAACCAACATAATTGATTCATACGAAAACTCAACTTGTAATCTTCCCTTCTCACCAACACAAACAAGGTAGCAAACTAGGGCTTAAACCAAGATTTGCACACAACATAAGGCAAGTTTGGGCTTAAAATAGATCATATGATATTCTTTTCTAGAATTGGAATAGAATTGATTTTTGGGACAAATTTGGAGCACTTATTTGAACCAAGATTTGCTTCAATCTTCAACTAAATGTCTCTTCAATTCTTTGTTCTGAATTTCGACGTTGAATTTCTTGAATTAATTCATTTAAGTTCCAAAACCTATCGAAACATTAAAACAAACTTCATTACTGAAAAGCACATCAATTATTATAAAAAAAACCAAATAAAAACAATAAATATATATGTAAAATAAGAGACTTAATGACACTTTTGATGCACAATCAACCACTAAAGAATTTTTATCATTAAAGAAGGAATGACAATGATAGTTTGAATTTACCATGTTTAGGTACTAAAAGGTAAAGTGTTATAACGAGTAATTCATCAATGAATATCTTTCACACTGAAAAAGATGGTCAAGGGAGAAAGACATAATAATGGAGGTTGTGTTAAGGAATCAACTTCTAATGAGTTTGAAGTTGATTATTATGCTAAGTTAGAACAGATGGTTGACATGATAATGGAGGTTGTATTAAGGAATCAACTTCCAATGAGTTTGAAGTTGATTATTATGGCAAGTTAGAATAGATGGTTGAACTGTAATATCATAGCAAGCTTAATAAAGTCTTTTTATTCAAATTTTATTGTTATGATACCACCAATATAGGAATCATAATAGATCTCCATCATAGTTTGGTTAAAATTAATGCAAAGGCTGAACTTCACAACATTGACAATGTCTTTGTTTTTGCCAAGCAATAATAACAAGTTGATTACATATACTCTCTTTTCTTTAGAAATGATCATTTTAGGGTGGATTTTTTATCCGTAATGAAAACAAAACCTAGGGGTCATGTTTAAATTGTTTAGGATGGTAATAATAAAGTAACTACGGGAGACAATGTTTTTAAATGATGAGTTTGTTCTACCATAATGATTGCTCCATCTACCTACTTAGAAGAAAATTCAATATTTTATGTTGCTGAGAATATTTTTTATGTCAAGAAGCTAAATGATATATTAAGAATCAACAGAAATATAGAAGTCGATGAAGATGATGATATTGATGAGCATCAATTCAATGAAATTAAAGAAGAAGGAGATGTTTATGATTAAATTGCAAAACATCAATGTATAATGAAATTTACTTTAATGTAATCTTTCTAGTTGTTTCTTTACAATGAACTATAGCTAACATTGATGGAACATTTATTGTTGTGATTTTATTATTATGAACATAAATGATGTTATTGTATTTGCAAGTTGGATAAAAAAGAAATATAAAAACACTTTTTTAAAAAGAAATATAAAAACACTTTTTAAAAAAAAAATATTTTATACAAATAGAATTACCAACAAAGTATAAAATACTAACAAAGATAACAATGACTAAATCTCTCAAAAAGTTTCATAGAGTTGAAAACAATTAGATGACCTTGCCACTAATAATTATAGATAAAATCATTGATGGACTAAGTCCCTTGGAAAGTTAAAAGTATTGGAAAAAATATTACATGACCTTGCCACAAAAAATTATAAATGAGATCATTGACAGACTAAGTCCCTTGGAAATTTCCCGATAGATGAAAAAAATTACATGACCTTGCCACTAATAATTATAGAGGAGATCACCAATGAATCAAGTCCTTCAGAAAGTTTCAGAGTGTTGGGAAAAATTACATGCCCTTGCCACTAAAACTTATAGATGGGATCGTCGACGGATTATATCCCTCGAAAAGTCCTAAAGAGTTGGAAAAAAATAAATGACCTTGCCACTAACATTTCCCAAAGAAATCATTAATGTGCTAAGTCCTTTAGGAAGTTCTAGAAAATTGACAACAAGTTACATAACCTTACCACTAGAAATTACAAATTGAATTACCGATGAAATTCAATTTCATTGGAGAATTTTAAATGGGTTTGAAGAATTTAGGGTTTTATTGAAAAATTTTAGTTTTAATTACCAATAGAATTGCCAAAAAAGGTTAAAATTTAATAAATATTTAATTGTTGATCAATAACTCTATTAGTAAAAAGCCCTAATTAAAATAGCAAAATCCCTAATTTCAAAAGAAATCATTGTCTTTTTCTTTTTATCTCTTCTTCTTATGATTGTCTCTTTATTTTTTTCCACTCTTCTCTCTCTATCTTCCGTCTCATTTTCTTCCCTTCTCCCTCCATCCTCAATGCCCAACAAGTCTTCATTTGCCATGCCTCCATGCTAGATAAATCTCCTGCTTTTTTTTTTCTTTTCATTGTTTGGTTTATATAGGTTTATAAGAAGAGAAAACAATAAAATTGACAATGATATTAAATATTACCTTTTTATGCTTTAATTTTTTTTAAATGAGGAAGAGGATTTTTAGTGAGTAGTATAGACAAAAACGTTGCTAGTTCTTCTAGTAGTGCTTTTGATGACCATAGGGCTATGCACCCTCTCAATGCGGGCTTATCAAGTGCAAAGCCACCTCATAAAAGGGGTGTCCCTTCTAAGTAAGATGTATACACTAGGAAGCATATTGCTCATTGAAAGCCCACCACCCACAACGTGTAAGTTTGTTTTCTTTTCTTGCACAATTAAAAAATAAACAACAATGGATAATTTTCTAATAACTAATTTCAATGAAAGAATGGAATTTCATATTTATAGATGTGTAGGCTACTCGCATCCTAATATCAATGATGAAATCGTCAATGGAAATGTCTTTTTTTAGTGGATTTAAGTTTCTAAAAATCCTTAATGAAACCTTATGATTGGTACTTGGTTTAGAAAGTTTAAGGCTAATATATACATAAACAATTTTTTATTATTGCAATTCAATCAATTTTTTAATTTTAATGAATTATTTATTTTATAAAATTAACGTGCAAGAACAAAATTATTTTAAAGGAGGTGGACAACGTTGTTGGCATGAGGGTGTGGAAGAATCACAAAGTTTTTAGGTAAGATTGAATTCAAAATATTATATTAAAAAAATGTTCAAATTGTATTTCACATTATCTTAACCAATAATTTATTTCCACCATATATGTTGCATGATTTATAGTATAAGGCATAAAAGAAATCAAAGAAATATGCAAAAGAATACGGTCTTCCAGGTTAGGAGGACATGGGTGTGTTGAGAGATTTCAAACCTCCGCCCATCTTGAAGGCTATCTGGACCCATATATCCATCACGTGATGTCTAAGTGTTTTATAAGGCAATCATATTACATTATGGAGAATCGAAACAAGAATATTTATGGTTCAATTTCCAAGCACAACCGAGGTTATGCGAATGGGTCGTAGTGTATCGATAATTGGTTTCTCACAATTGAGTTTGAACTTCAAATCATAGACTATCTAGGCAGTTTACATGATTAAAAAATTGATGTCATCTCCTAAGTGTAGGAGTGTTGAATAAATAGTCCGGTAAGACCGAGGTCGAATTACAAGGAGGTTAATTGTATTAACTACAAATAAAGAAATAGATAATAACAGTAAAGGAGTTGAAGCGAGATTTGAGATGTGATATTGATGTAAGGAATAAATAAGGATAAAATAATTATTAAGATTATGGGATCCACTAATGGTATTTTAAACAAGTATAGTATAAACTGTTTTTATTACTCAACTGAAAACCACACACAGAGGAGGTTCCAATCAGATTATAAATTGTTAATATGATTACATTAGTTATCTTATTTGAATAATGTTAATACACTTAAATGTTGTTAGTTATTCATGATTATAACTTATGTTAACAACAAATCAAGTTACTTTCATAGCACAAGTGTCGCTTATACCATGTGGTTGAGCTATGAAAATATCAAGTATTTGTTGTGCTAAACGTTAATTCCTTGGGTTAGGATTATTATCTTTTTCTTTTCTTTTCTTTTCTTTTTTAATTTTTATTATTTTTTCTTTTTCTTTTTTTTTAATATATACATAGATAACACGATGCATCTTTAATCCATGTAATGAGCTTTCGGCTAATGACTCCCAAACTAGTTGGTCTTAGGGCATAAGATGTTAAGACACCCCTACGAGCTTAGTAACTCAGGTTATAGACACTAATATATAGATAGTGTAATATTTGATTCCTTTAAGCTTTTATCTTTAATTCATGTAACAAGCACTAAGCCAATATATCCCAAGTTAGTTAAATTTAGGGTATTAGGTGTTAAAACACCCCTTCATGCTTAATTTCTTAGGTTATGGAGGTTATGAAACCAAACTTATTTGAGTTTTTATTATCATTAATTTTTTTAACGTTGGCCAATATCGATCATACCATCAGATACATCTATACAGTGCTAAGGAAAATCGATGTAGATCTCTTGCAATCTATGTTTGATTTGAACTAAATTTAACCTATGATTTAAGAGACAACTGATTAGGAATTAAAAGTGCATTTTTATCAACGGTTTTATATCATCATTTTGCACTTGAAGTATCAATAACTCCTTAAC
>NW_011500227.1:196996-201665 GCF_000495115.2 Populus euphratica
TACTACTACTACTACTACTACTACTACTACTACTACTACTACTACTACTACTACTACTACTACTACTACTACTACTACTACTACTACTACTACTACTACTACTACTACTACTACTACTACTACTACTACTACTACTACTACTACTACTACTACTACTACTACTACTACTACTACTACTACTACTACTACTACTACTACTATTGTTATTGTTGTTATTATTGTTGTATTATTGTCATTTATAATTTATACAATTAACCTCCTTGTAGTTTGACTCTGGTCTTGCCGAGTTATTTATTATTTCGACACTCCTGCACTTAGGAAAAGACATCAATCTTTTAGTCATGTCACTGGGTTATTTATTACTTCGATACTCTTACATTTGGGAGAAAACATTAATCTTTTGATCGTGTCAACAACTAAGATAAAAATATAAAAAGATTTAATGTTCCTAAAAGCTCATTTCTCTCTTAGTATTTCAAATGTTCGCAATTCGTAAATATTAAAGAAGAGAAACAAAAATACTAAGTTAGAAATCTAACGAACTTCAAGGCATTTTAAAAGCCCATTTCTATCTTAGTGTTTTATACTTTCATGACTCATAAACTGTGAAATCAAAATTTGAAATGTCTCTAATTATAATTGAGGCTTCTTTTAAGGATGTGCAATTAAATTGTTCTAAATAACATTTTGGGAATAAATCTACCCTTATGTTAAAAATGAACAATTTGTATTACTCTTAACAATATTTTAGATATTTATCTTTCATAGGTTTCTTTGCCCTTATATTATTAAGTGATAATAACTTGTTATTTATAGAAAAATATTTTGGATATTAATAATTTGAAGTTTTTTTATCCAAATATTAATAGTAAATAGTGGCAAATTATTCTTAATAATATTTTGAATATTAACACCGTTGAGATTTCTTTATCCAAATATTAGTAGTGAATAATAACAAATTATTCCTAATAATATTTTGAATATTAACTCCTTTAGGATTTTTTTATCCAAAAATTAATAGTGAGTAAAGACGAATTCCCCAAAAATAAAATTTTTATATTTTTGAAATATTAGCCAATACTATTTAAAATTTACAAACATGCTGTAAAATAAAAAATGCAAGAAAATATATATTTTTTTATGTTTAAGAAATCCATACTAAAACATATTTTCTTTTAAACTTCAAATATTTAATTTTTTAAAAGAAAAATATTCAAAATATATTAGAGTGTTGGCCATATACAATACACATGAAAACATTTTTATTATAGTCAAAACACAAGCATCACAGCAAACACAATTAAAACAACAAACCATCATATATATTTCACAAAACTTAGACAGTGCATGTAAGACAAAACAGGAGGAACCTAGAAAGAAAGTCATCCAAAGCCAAATCTCATCAAAACAGAATCAGTCTATCAACTCAAAGCCTAAACATAGCATAACCATCATTTTCAATAGAAGGGAGTAAGTCATGTACACATGAAAGCTAAACATTTGAAAACCAAAACTATAATAGAAAATGTTGCTCCCGCCCACCCTTTTTTCTAATCTTTAATGTTGCCATACTCGTTTCATGAAAATAGAAAGAAAGGAGCACACCTTTATATCATGTATATCACAGACTACAAACCATTAAAAAAAGAAACCATCATGGTTGGCTATCCTTTCTCCAGCGAGCAGAAAAGGGATGGAAAAAATATGCCCTTCTCTAAAACATGCCAACATTACTTCAAGTAAAAAGGAACTTTCTTTGTGTTTTCTTTATCCTCTGGACAGACTTCTTTTAGGATCACAGCTCCTCCTATATAGAAACTTAGAACCAAAGAGGTACCCAAACAGAGAAAAAAAAATGGTAAGCGTCTTTGAAGCTCATAGTTTCTCGCAGTAGGGGAATAAGGAAAGAAAATATGACTTTAACATAACCAATAAGCTAAACTCAAAGCCATGAAAGATTAATTAGTCTTTTTCAATTTAGTCCTGCAAAATTAGGGACAAAATCCTTCTCGCGGTAAAATTTTTGCTTCACACTAGATATTCAAACATGAATATCTTGAGCTTCTAGTATCAAAATTAGATGTCTCAAAAACCCAAATTCATCTACACGTATTGGACTACAACTTTCATAAAGGATTCAAAGTGAGATAAAATCATTTTAAAGAACAAAATCTAGCAGCAATCTTGTCAATAAAAAGAAGGATCTCCTGAACTGATTCAAAAACTGATAATATAGAGCGTCCCAATATGACTAAAAGTATGACCTAAGAATAATAACCAATAAAATTGTGATGGAAGCAAAGTCTTTAGTGCAAAACTTAAGTCAGAATCCTTCTCGCGGTAGAATTCTCTACTTTCACATTTAGATATTCAAACGGGAATATCTTAAGCTTCTGATATTGAAATCAAACGATTCAAAAATCCAAATTCATTTACACATAGAGAACTACAACCAAAAATCCAAATTCATTTACACATAGAGAACTACAACTTTTATGAAGGATTCAAAATGAGATAAAAAAATTTTGAAGAACAGAATCTGGTTGCAATTTAGTTGATCAAAAAGAGTCTTCTGATCTAATTCAGGAAAGTAACAATGTCTAGCATCCTAATTTGACTGAGAGTCTGCCATAAGAATAGTGAGTCATAGAGGACCCAATAAAGATGCAAGTTAATTCTTCAACATCTCATAAGTGACAGAATATTGACACGACTAAAAGATTGTTGTCTTCTCCCAAGTGCAGGAGTGTCGAAGTAATAAATAACCCGGCAAGACCGCTTTTGACTTGGTGACAATCCTTATCTTCTCTTGTCTGCCCAAAACGTCATTGATAACGTCAAAATTGGAGCCAGTTGCAAACATGAAAGTTGTAGGCAATTGTCTCAGCTTTCTTGTGTAAAAAATTCAGCTCATTTGGACTTCTAGAACTCCAGATATGGCCAAAATACCGAACAGTGCTCGGGCTGGAAGACAGATTCGGGCTTCTTTGTTGTTGCTACTATTTGGACTTGATAATGGCCTTTTTAGATCTTGGGCTCCATATGAAAGTTGTAGGCCTATGTCTTACCTTTCCATCCATATAAATTGGACCTAAATCTGAGATATATAGCTCTAGATATGACCCAATTACCGAACAGTGTTCCGGTTTGGATTGCACCGACATCTCTTTTCTAAGTTTGGCCATCTCTTTGTCCTTTCAATTTCAATTCTTAAATTCATCAATCAATCCTTTCATTTATGTGATAGACCTGCATTTAAAACGACCATTTACCACAACTTAAAGGTATCTTATATTATTAGATATATTATTATAAAACATGCTTTAGTTAAGGAGTTATTGATACTTCAAGTGCAAAATGATGATATAAAATCATGATAAAAATGCACTTTTAAGTACTAATCAAATATAGTTGGGATGTTCAGATATTGTACAAAATCAAGTTAGAATCAGATCCTAAGTTGGAACAAAAAATTACAAAAATAGCAGAATTAGTTTTTTTTAGTGCAACTTCTAAAGACCAAATAAAAAAAGAAATGAATTTAGTATTATAAAGACTCCTAATTAGCCTAAGAATCTTAACAATTTCAGTAGTAGAAGGGAAGGATAAAGAGAGTAGTAGACGGTTGAAACAAGGTTCAAAAAACATTTATTTCTTCATTGCTTTTGTCAATTTATGAGCAACCTTAAACTAAACTCCTACCTTCGATTCAAAAGGGATATACACCATCTCCATTAGCACATAAAGCCTAAAAAATAAGTAACAAGTCCATTTATAATAAATTTATTGATGGATTTATGCCAAAAAAAAGTCTACCCAGTTCATTCCATCGGTATATCCATTAGTATGTCTTTCAACCTTACCCATATTTTTTTTGTATGAAACACATTCCATTGATGAAATACTTGTTGTGGGATTGGATATTTGATCCATTTGAGAGTAGAATTTAGAGGTTTGTAATTGATCACGAGTCTTGGTGTGCTTCTTTTGATTTTAGAGTTTTTATTCATATAAAAGGTTGCACACGACCAGGATAATCGAGACTTTTGAATAAGACCTTTAAAATCGAGATCGTCGATTTCAAGTCTGCAATGCTGCTTTAAATCAGCATTCATTTGTATAGGTCTTGCTTTTGTAGGTATTAGTTTTTTTAAAAAAGTATCTTCATAGGGGAAGATCAACGATGTGTTGTTTTCTTTTCCAAAAAGCATTAAGTAAGTTGACACAACTAAAATATTGATGTCTTCTCCCAAGTGCAGGACTATCAAAGTAATAAATAACCTGGTAAGACGGGGGTCGAACTACGGAGAGGTTAAATGTATAAATTATAGATGACAATAATAACAACAATAATAATAACAATAACAACAATAACAATAATAATAACAATAGTAGTAGTAGTAGTAGTAGTAGTAGTAGTAGTAGTAGTAGTAGTAGTAGTAGTAGTAGTAGTAGTAGTAGTAGTAGTAGTAGTAGTAGTAGTAGTAGTAGTAGTAGTAGTAGTAGTAGTAGTAGTAGTAGTAGTAGTGAGGTTCCACTAATGATATGTCAAAAAAAGTATAGTATAAACTCTCTTTATTCAATTGGAAACCACACACAAAGGTGATTTCAATCAGATTATAAATTGTTAACATGATTACATTAGTTATCTTATTTGATTAATGCTAGT
>NW_011500227.1:202135-203053 GCF_000495115.2 Populus euphratica
GAACCACTTGAAAACATAAAAGTTGTAGGAAATTGTCTAGCTTTCTAGAGTAAAAACTTTAGGTCATTTGGACTTTTATAACTTTATATATGGGCCAAACACTGAGCAGTGTTCGGGCTAAAGGATAGATTCAGACTTCTTTGTGTTGCTACAATTTAGACTTGAAAATAACCTTTTTAAGTCTTGGGCTCAATATGAAAGTTATAGGCCTATGTCTTATATTTCCATCCATATAAAGTAGATCTAAATCTGAGATCTACAGCTTCAGATATGACCCAATTACAGAAGAGTGTTCCGGTTTGTATTGCACCGACATCTCTTTTTGAAGTTTAGTCATCTCTTTGTCCTTTCAATTTCAATTCTTAAATTCATCAATCAATCCTTTCATTTATGTGATAGGCCTGCATTTAAAATAAACATTTACCATGAATTAAAGGTATCTTATATTATTAGATATGTTATTATAAAACATGCTTTAGTTAAGGAGTTAATGATACTTCAAGTGCAAAATAATGATATAAAACCTTAATAAAAAATGCACTTTCAAGTACTAATCATAAGTCTGAACAGATTTATTTTTCAATCTTATTTTGTAAATCAATGACTTTTTTTTGTAAATCAGGATGTTATAGTTGTTTGGTTATACGACAAAAAGAAACATGGTTTTATAAATCATGTAAACGGAATTGTTTTCCATGAATGAGTGCCTTGATATGATACATATATATAGAGCATGCTTTATTTAAATTTAAATTTCTAGTCTTAGACTTCTCTAACAATGGCAAAACAAGTTTGATGTTATTGATTTTAGAAGTAATACAATTATGATATGCTTGATATAGAGTGATCATGTCAATGAATGGAGTGCTAAGAATGATGGTATGATTAATATCTTTAGTAACTATAAAAAATGTTTTA